>NW_009952478.1:1146591-1198696 GCF_000747805.2 Chaetura pelagica | reverse complement strand
GTGTTTTTCCTTCCACCCCCATCTTTTTTTTTTTTTTTTTTTTTTTCCTGAGGCTACTCAAGGACATCATATCAGTCCTGAAATCCCTCTTCATTCAAATATGTACTTAACTCTCATTGGCAGTGAGGGACAGTGACAATAAGGCTGTGCATGAGAACAGCTCTAATACTGCAGCATATTCTAAAGAAACTAGATAAGACCTGTAAAAACTGAACACACAGATCTCCTGTTTGTGTGGTGGGCTCTTGTATTCTGCATTCCTTACTTTAGTTCAGTCACTATGACAGTGGTAGTTCTGAATTGGAATACTTTTCTGAACATTTTAATTTTTTCCTTTCTAAAATGATTTAGTCTAAAACCAAACCTTTTTGGAGAGGTTATTTTTAACCTAGCTCTTCCTTGGGGTTCATTGCATGGCAGTGTGTTTGTGTGGCTGTCCAAGGTTTGGGAAGAGAAGGCCGGACTATTCCTTTTGGAAGCTGTGGTGGCTTATGTAAAATGAACCTGTACATGCAGGTCTGACTTAAGAAGACAAGAAGGCAATTCTTATGGAGTATGTTGCTCTGAATGTTTTCAGTTTCGCTGGCATTTGTTTTACAAAAGGCTTAGGAAGGGCTGGTGCATGTACAGGTCATCTTCCGTTGCTTATGGCTGTGTTTAGCTTTGTGTTCAGGTTATTAAATATATAATTAAATTCCTAAAATCTACCTCTGCCACAGTAAGAGAGGGGTGAAAACTAGATACACAGCTTGTACTTCGTCGTCTGTTTATTGCTGTTTCAAAATACCTGGAAGATTATACATTGTCTTTCAATTTTAACTTTCCTATCAAGTATGTTTTCTAATTTTTGCTGGGTCTGCACCATTTCCTGAGATACAAGACAGGAATTAGTTTTAGATATAACATGGCAAGCATTGTGATTTCCATTTCTTCTTTAATATTCTGTAGGTGAAGTAATGTTCAATACAGCCTTGGGTACTTTTAAAATAACTGTTTTGTGTCAGATATTCATTAAGTTTCACTTTTAAAGTCTCTCTTAAAGACAAACATTTTCCATTCTTTGAATTTTTGCTCATGTACCGCTTCTGGCTTTATCCCTCCTTCTAATGTTGGCAATGCGTGGTATGTACGTGAAACCTACCCATATGCTTCTGCAGTTTTTTGATAGATACTACAAGAAATTCAGTAGGTGTGATCTAACAAATGATTCATCCAAAAAAGGGATCTAGTAGAACACTATAGTAAAAAAGTCATTAAGTGCAATGGTGAGGGTTTGTAAAAAGTGAAACCAAAACCATTATACTCATGGTCTTACTGAGCTTGCCTTTTCTTGATGGTCTGACAGATCCTTCTTGCCTTGCTGTAAGGAAATCAGCACTGTCTGAAATTAATCTGGACCCCATAATTAAATCTTTTAAAAATTGCATACTTCAGGATGGTTATGGTCTTGTGAAGATGTCTTACAGGCCTAGTGAAGATCTCTTACTGTTTTGGTGAAGATTTACTGGTCTGGTGAAGTAGGTGGCTGTGCTTTTTCAGCTGAATACTGTATTAAGAACAATACATTAAATTGTGAATGTCTGCCTTTCAGTGAGAAAAATGTGGTTTTAGGCACTTAAATGAACAGCCTAGTTTTCAGAAGTGCCAAACCCCCACACCATATAGCGGTCTCAGTATTACTGTGCATTTCTTAGCACTTTTAAAAAGTATCACAATGGTTTTGCAGGTGTTTTTGTTGTACAGATGTATGTACTGCTGTTTGAATGATTCACCAGCACAGAGCCGGGAAGAGTGCTTGAAGGCAGTATTCACAGAAAATATTTTCAGTAACTTCTTTCTCTGCTTTCATTATATACTTTAACATATTAAGTACCTAAAAATAGGACTGTCGGCTGTCATTGTTAAAGTGTTAGTGCTGTAAGACAAATAAATTTGAAAGCGGAGTTCTCTCTGATTAAATTAATTTAGATCACTTTTCTCTTTATTGGAACTAATGTAATTTCCGTTTTTCCTGTTAGTCTCTAATAATTTTCCATATTTTTCATCACTCATAACTAAAGAGCTGAAGATACATGTTGGTATAGTTTTCCTTGCTTTAACTACTGTGCAGAATGTGAATTCTCATTTGAGTGAGGGTCTTATCACTCTGAGTCAAAATATCTATTTTAATAAGCTTCAGCACCTAGAGGAAAGTAAATTTTAAACTACTGGGAGAGTTCAGTTTAATTACCATTAAAACTAAAAGGGATGAAATGTGAGGAAATCTAAAGAAACTCCAATTTGTAATTCTGCCTTGGCATTAACTAAATCCCAGTTAAGAGGACAGCTCTTAAGAATAAATATCCTCCTTGCTACAGGAGGGTGAAGAGTTTTGTAGATGTTTTCATTGAGCTGGCCTCATCTGGGGAAAAAGAGTCTCTTTTAGACAGAACAAAACTGACTCATAAAGATAAGCCTACATTCCTGTGCAGCAGTAGATACAAAATCTAAGGGAAAGAAGAGAGACTAAGAAAGGTAAAGAAGTAACGTCTCCTTACCCTGACAGCCTTCTGTATTCTCACACAAGGTTGCATCCAGCCTGTTTTTACAGGAGAAGGAGCAAGAAAGAGTCTTGCCTTAAAGACCAGGAACAATTGTTGCTTTTATGAGTCAGAGTTCTCCTGAGAGGACCTATTATCTCCAGGAAGCTTTATGTCAGACATTGTGTTACCATATTTCAAGGTCTAAGCGCCATCATACCGTCTTTGGAATTTAGCTAATCCTGTGGGAGTAAGTCATGGTATTGCACATGCTCACATAAAGAACCAGGTAAAGGTTGGAGGGTGAGCATTGTTCTGTAGCTTGTTTGAAGGCAGAATTCCTATGTGAGTCCTGTAGAAGGCTTTGGCTTCTCCTTCTTATTGTAAAAGACCATGGTGTGTCCTGGCAATTAGGACTGAGTTGAATAATTTCTTCTGAGGGAGATTTTTGCAGTGCTCAGTGGGAGCCTGTCTGGAGCAAAGAACTGAGGGCAAAGAGAAAGCTCGGTGAAACTAGCAAACCCTCCAAACATCTCCTTCCAGCCTTGAGGCATTGATCAGAAATAAAAGGGGCAACAGCATGTGTCCTGAATTGAATGTACTGTTTGCCAAAAGAGAGTGCAAGAAATGGTGGTATACCATTTGTAGAAAGAAGTATATAATTAAAAATAAGATCTTTTCAAACTGTAGCATTCTACTTTTCAGCTCACATATTGCAGCTTGCCATCTTGAAATATTTTTATATTAAATGTATGTTCCATTTTATTTTTATAGATAATATTTTTTCATATTTTGAGACCCAGTTAGAAGGTATGTTAAATTTCAGCCATTTATGTTTCTACTCATTAAGGTTTTTGTGACAAACAGCATTTGCTCTCAAGCAGAAAAAATAGCCTATGGGTCAGACATGGCATTCCAGGTCATTAGCTTTGTCTGCAAATGGTAGAATATTTTATTTTAGGTTGTGGTCTTTTTGGTTTTGATTTTTTGGTGGTTTTTTTTTGTTGTTTGTGTGGGTTTTTTTGTTTTGTTTTGGTGTGTTTGTCTTGGTTTGGGTTTGGTTTTGTTGTTTGTTTTTATTTGTTTGGGTTTTTTGTGGTATTGCTCATTCTTGCTTTTTCTTTTTCCTTTATGTTGAAATCTGCATCTTTGATTGAGAGTTCTCACCCCATAATAATAATAAATACAGCAAAATATGGAAATAATTTGTATGCTCTTCTGTCATATTAGGACCTAGGGTTGATAAAGGTGTTAAAACAGGAAGCATTTCTTTGTCATAAGAGTACTTGCTGATAGTCAACTGCTTGATCTCACAGCTGTATAAATCCAAAGTAATTTTACTGGTGTGATGGGGCTGACTTGGTTCCACAGTGATACTGCTGAGTTTTTATATGGCCCTGACTACTGCTGGGGAACAGCAAATGAAGACCGATGTTTGAAGACCAGGGTTCTGTTTTCTGCCATCTTTACAGATGTATTCTCATTTTTGAGTACTTTCCTTGATGGTCAGAGAGCTGCAGTTTATCCAAGGAAAAAAGCTTGCTTTCATGCATTCTTACCAAGTGGCTGGCATTGCAGAGGGCACAGGCTGGAGGCCAGCTGTCAAAACCATGCTTTTCTTCCACTGTTTTTTTTGCCTTAACATCTAAAAACATGATTGTCACAAGGTCCTCTTTTAAGAATGTAATTTGCTGGGCCACATGAAAACCTCTTCACCTGTCACTCACTCAGAATCCCTACTAAATCATAAGCTGAGTCCCAAAATGCTTTCAGAGCTTTTTGTAGATACAACCATTAGTTGAAATTGAAGTGATTTCTTCCTGAGGACTACTCTGTGAAAACACCTAAAAGGATCCTACAGACTTTATCCAGATTAAAAGTGTGTTAAATCTGGTTATTTCAGTATACATTTATGCAAAACAGTATAAACATTAAAAAATATAAATTACAGTATTTATATTACAGATATAAATTAGTCAACTTGTTTACTACAGCTCTTTAAATATTACATGAAATGCTTTGTACATGGTGGTAGCTTTAATGGAGTTGCAGCTAAAAACTGAGCTTATTAATTTATTTTTTAAAATGTATAATGTTAGAGAATTATTTTGCTGTAGAGACTTCTAACATTCCTATAGATCAAGTCTTGTTAGCCCTAGCATAAAATTTCAGTGGTGTTAGGATTTTGTAGGCTTTTACGTTGAAGCAAGACTCATGTTTTATCATTGGATGACAAGAACCGTGAAATTGGGTATGTTTAGGTGGCAACAAGAGGAACATAACCTCTGTAGGAATCTCCTTGGGCATTCACTACCTTTGTTAACTCAGGGCAGCTAAATTTTAAATTACTTTAGTGTTGGTCTCTACAGTATCAAATAAATGTTAAGAATAATCAGTCCACTAAAGATACAAGCTCTCTTGCCTTTAGCAGACCTATGTGCGTGCAGTCCTGATTTCAACACGTTTTCTGTGCCAGATTAAGCTGTTGTTGGAATTTTACATCAAAAATCAGTCTTCTTTAAAGGTGTTCTACCTTCCTTACTGAAGTAGAATTGTGTGGGGTTAGCAGCCACCAATTTGGTTCATTTTAAGGTATTTTGTTGGATTGCCTAAGGACATTTATAATTCCATGTTTTGGCTGTTAACATTTTGTTTATGCAGTTTAGTATTATTTAAAATTACAAATAAGGAGAAATTCTAGTATTTTTTTCTGGCTTAGCTTTATATAGTGAATTAAAATAAATCCATTCTCCCCGTGAACCACACTATAAGCAGTAGATGAATGGAGGGAGATTTCAGGCTCTTCCTGTACCTGAATTTATGTTTTACTGGCAAGATTTTATTTCCTTTATTTTTTTCTTCCTCTGGTAATGAGTAATTGCTTACTGTACTGTTTCTATATGTAAACATCAGTAAGAAGATACTAAAAATACTACTTGATAAAAGTGTATTCCCTAATTTGTGGCATGAAGAAACACATTCATCCTGTAGTTTAGCTAAAAACTGACCTTTGCCAAGGACAACAAACACACAGAGATATGGAGTGTAAATACCTTTTACATCTAGCCCTGTCTGGCTTCACGGCAGGCAGGGATCTGTGGAAGGTGCTTGCCTCCCAGTGTGCTAATAAGGATCAGGTGTTTGCTGTCCATGAGGAGAATAGGAGTTGGAGCTACCTGAGTCAGGATAAAAATTACAAAAGCTATTGATTTAGCTCACAGAGGACTTAAACCAATTGTCATGTAGGGTCAAAAAAAGCTTTTACTCTGGTTACAAAGTCCTTCTTAATTTCCCCTATTAGTAAGGCATCATCAGCCAACAGAAGGGCCACTGTGAAAAGTGGCATGGTAATTTCTATAGCATGTTTCTAGCATGTTTGAGCCTATGTAATTGTTGCAGAACTTTATAAGGACTAAGCAAATAGTGGTAAAATACTGGTATGAATAAGCATTCAACAGTACCCTTGCTGCTTACAGTGTGTTTCCATCTGTCTTTTGTTTCAAGTTTTTTCTCTGTTGTACTTTATGTGATGTAACAATATTACTATTTTCTCAGCTAATTTAAATTGATAAATTTAAATGGAACTGCATAAAGTTGTGTCAACGTAAAGGACTGAATACCTGTCTGTAATTATATTAATCTTGTTAAGGAAGTTTAAATAAAGCAAAGCTAAATATAAATGCAGTTTGTTATCTTCATTGACTTCTAAATATAATAGTTTAATATGTGCATGATCAGTTATATACCAGAGTGTAATTGTACATTTTTTTTGTTTGCATTTTAGGTGACAGGTAAGGACAAGTTTCATGGAAGCTGATAAAATGAGATATAAATTACATTCTGTGAGAATTACTTGTATTGAAAAGGAAGAGACTACACCAAAATGAAGCTGAGTTGCCTGACCTGATAGAGATTTGAGAAGTTTTTCCTCATAGCAAGCAGGCATTCTCAGCAGTGTGGCACTTGAGTCTCAGGTTTGCATGTGATGCAACCCCATGACACTGCAGTGGTCTCTTTTAATTTTCAGTGCCAGGGTGAGCTTGACAGAGCACTTGGCTGGCTGTGTGCAACATAGATTTTCCCACTAGATCCCTCTGGCACAGGGAAGTCGTGTCTTTCACAAAATACCACCTCTTCACTGCTTCTTGAGAGACACTGATGACTTCAATCTGCAGGAGTCAGATAAGGTTGCAGACCAACCCTGGCCATTCCATTTCCGTTTTGGCTGTGCCACTGGAGAACGTTGGCTCCCAACAGTTTTCTTTGCATTCCTTCCCAACTTGTTTACCACCATTCTTTCTTCTGGCCTTTTGTTTTCCAGAGGTGCTGAATGCCAATTTATCCTGACAAAAACTGTGTTCAGTTTTGTTCATATGGTTGAAACAGACAGACATTAAATAATTGGTATTAAACAACTGAAATATGCAGGTTAACAACATGAAGCAGCTGTAGAGTGTGTATCTCCCAGTTCTCTGGAGATTATGTATATATTCTGAAATGCTTGTTTCGGTTCTTGGGAAGCTTCACCAGAATAACAATGGGTGCTAAGCCTGTTAATCAGAGTCATCACTTGTTCATTGCTGTTATCCTGGTTTTGGTGTCTAATATGTGGGTGGTTAGAAAAAAAAAATAAATTGCTGCTGAAATAATGGCAGCTGCAGCCTGAATTGTTATCTGATTTACGTTTTTTTAACTGAGATGTTTTTTATATTTCTATTGTACATAAGTTAAGACTGAACAGAGATTTTTAGAAATAGTGTGCATTTCAGATCATTCACTGTAGATGCTGCACAGGTATGAGAATGAATTTTAGCTTGAACCAGTAAAAGTTGTATGCTCTTAGGCATTATAAAAAATACTTAAAATTAATTGCAAAGCAAATAAGAATATAAATGTTGCTTTGTACAGTTTCCCATTCTTCATTTTACAGGATACTTATTATTTAAGAAGCAGTCTTTATGGACCCTTGGGAGTCTCTCCAGCAACTATCTTTTAATTCCTTTCCTCAAATACAGAGTCATAGAATGATTAAGGTTGGAAGGAATCTTAAAGATCATCAGGTTCCAACCTCCCTGCTATGAGCAGGGACACCTCCCCTAGACCAGGGTGTACAAGGTCTCATCCTACCTGGCCTTAAACACCTCCAGGAAGGGGACATTCACTACCTCCCTAGGCAACCTATTCCAGTACCTTACTGCCCTCGTGGTGAAGAATTTCTTCTTGAAGTCTAGCCTAAATCTCCCCTCATTCAGTTTAAAACCATTACCCCTTGTCCTATCAATGCCCTCTGATGAAAAGCACCTCCTCAGCTTTCCTGGGCCCCTTCAGGTACTGGAAGGCGACTATAAGGTCTCCTCAGAGCCTTCCCTTCTCCAGGCTGAAGACCCAACTCGCTTAGCCTGTTTTCATACCAGAAGTGCTCTAACCCTGTGATGATCTTCATGGCCCTTCTCTGGACCCTCTCCAACACGTCTTGTGCTGAGGGTTCCAGAGCTGTATGCAGTATTCAAGGTGCGATCTTACAAGAGCAGAGTATCTAGGGAAAGCATCTGATGTTTTCATCAGTAAGAATACACATTTCATTAGGTGTGTGATGCTATGAATTGTCATTCTGCACTTCCATGGTGTTCAGTTTTGGCTTTGGGTATCATGACAATATTCTTTTCATGTAATTGTCCAGTATTATATCTGGTTGAGGGTTAGGGGTTGAGCGGGAACCTTTCATTGCCAGAAAAATGCTTATCCGGCAAACAGAAGTTCTGTGAGTTCAGTGTCTGAAATTTGGAAAAAAAAGCATTGAAGATTAATCATTTATCTTTCTCTTCGCCTTTCCTTCCCCGAGGGCTCAGAGTCCTTCAGATTAAGAATTAAAATGTTTTATTCTGGAGAAGAGCTAAGCAGAGAGTATTGCTTTTCCAGTGCTCGTTTCATACAGTAATCTAGGCTGCACAAAGCTGCAGCATGTGCAGCCACTCCAGACCACATCCAGTGCACGCATGCATTTTAGACAAGTGGTGTCAGCTTTCTCTTTAGCATTCTGTCCTTTTTTCTTCCTCAGATGTTTTATAGCTCTGAAAACATCTGAGCTCTCTCTGATTCAAATCTGTGTGCATTTTTTAAATGTGCATGCAAATGAGTCTTGCCCTTCAGTTTCTTGTTAAGTTGCCACTGTGGCTAGGAGGGTGGTAGAGGTTCTGCACCACTGCTTGGGTGAGTCCTAATATATGACCAAGCCTGGCAGAGCCTTCTCATAGGAGGAGGTTTGCTGTTTCTTTTCTGTTGCTTTTGCTGTTTCATAAAGGAGCTATAGAAGAGATTTCTGGAGGGAGTAGCAAGTGCGTGGGTCGGTATTCAACTCTGAGTTACATCAGTGTAAAGTAGAAGTCTGGTTGTGTGTGGAAGGGTGTCTTTTGTTAAAGAGAATGTATGTTAAACAATGAAGACAGTGTTACTTGTTGCCATCTGTTTAAAAACAATAATTAGAAATGTAAATACTTGTTGTCTCATTGACTGTTTAACTCAGTATTTTCTCTCAGAGTTGTTTATAATTTATTTTTTATGATAATAATTCTGGCAGGATGTTGAAGCCAGGCATGTTGGTGTTGGTAGATTTTGTTTTTTGTAGCTCTACCATAATGGTAGTTTTATTTCCTGCAGAGATAAAATGCCAGGTTTTGTTTCATTTTGTTTTGAAGGGTG
Organism: Chaetura pelagica; assembly: GCF_000747805.2. Lineage (NCBI taxonomy): Eukaryota > Metazoa > Chordata > Aves > Apodiformes > Apodidae > Chaetura > Chaetura pelagica. Next base: position 1,189,478 of record NW_009952478.1, on the reverse strand, counting down.
AGGGTGAACAATACCATGTCTAATTCTAATATTTCTAAATATTTTTTTTTAAAAATACTTATGCATCTGAGTGATATGCATTCAAGACTCACATAGGTAAAACAGCTGAGCAGTTCTGCCCCTAGTATTTTTAAGTTCCTTGTTGGATGCTGCCTATGGATCTGCAGTGGCAGTACATTAATTGGGACTTTAGCTGCTACTGAGTGAGAATCCTTTACAGCACTCAAACTTCAGTGATTTCAATGTCTAATGATTGCAATTCGCTCATGATTAACTAGATAATATACTATACTGAAAAATCCTTGAATTGCGAGGTGAAGGCTGAGTGGGCTGATGTGATGTTGGGACTTTTCTGCGTTGATTATTCCTGTTTCAAAGTCAATGGTCAGAACTGCCTCCATAATTTAATTTATTTCAGTTAGAGAATATAAGAGTAATTGAGGTAAATATTTAATGTTTGACTAGATTTCATTTTGTAGTTCAAATTGCTTTGACCTTTTTTGCTGTCTTAATACCTGTAGCTGCACTGACATGCATAAAACTGAAGCAATTATTCTGGGTTTATTTACACTCCAAGAACTTAATGCTGGCCATCTATTCAGCTAAAAACCCTTCTTATGTGTATACATAATGTGTATTTATTTACAGAGGCTTCAGGTACTCATTGTTTCCTTTGTTAATTTTATTTCATTTAACATTGACCCTCTCACACAGCCGTGGTTATCAGCATTTTGAGAGAAGAATAGCCGGACAGGGAGCTATCCATTAAGTAAACTTGTACAAGATGCGACTTTGAGATTTCTGCTAGGATCCTCCAACATGAAACATTGCTAAGTTTATGTGCCTGATACAAGCACATATTTGTGTTGATGATGGGGAGCTGGGTCACTGAACTTTCAGCTTTCAGTATTTCAATACCAACTGCTTCCCAGTTACTTCCATGAAAAATGGAAAATTATCCTGCAGAGGTGTGTTGAGAGACAGCATGGTAAAAACATTTATCTCTTAGAATAAAATAAAAAATAACTTTTTCTGTTGAAAGTGGAGATTGATGAACATGCTGAGCAAGTGCCAATGTACTAGTAAGAAGGCAGTGAGGCATTTCCATGAGAGAAAGTTACTACTTGTTGACCTTTTGAACCAAGTATCCATGGAATTAAATTTATTTATGTCTTATAGCACTTGTCTCACAAGGCATACTGGTCTGCATCTGGTTTCTTGTGCATCCGAGCTGTCAGTGTGGAGACCCAGCTCTTGGCAGGACTGGCGGGCTGCCAAGAACAGGCTTTGCAAGGGTGACCTGAGGTGCCCAGCAGGAAAAGCTGCCAGGCTTGTGTTGGGATGTGCACTCTTAGGAAATGTAGGTACTTGCCTCCTGTCTGGAGTCGTGAAAGATTTGGAATCTGCTCCAGCCCTTTTTTTTTTTTCAAAAAATGACTAAATGTTTTGTGGCAGTGATTCCTTTTCCTTTGGTAGCATATGATCCTGCTTTAGCCCCAGGGTTGAAGATACCAGGATGCTCAATTGTGAGACTCTGCAGCACATTCAGCCCCACCATTGGGCTGCTCTGGCATGAAAACTGAGCCTAAACGTTTCTTAAAACCTCTGTATTTTCCAGACCCTTTCTCATTTGTTATTCCTAAAGTTTGGTTTCACAAACCCTAAATTCTCTTGTGTGCCTGTGACTAACTGTGTAAGACTCCGTAGAATCAAGCAGCTTGGTTGAAGGCTCCAGAGCAGAAAGGTAAGTGCTTAGGGGACATGGCTGGTTAGGAATGGAGATGTCAGCAGACTTTTAAATAAGCATTCAATCTTCTGTCTCCTGGGTCAACTAATGATTTCCTTTTGTGAAGTGTAACTCATCCAATGTCAGCTGACATGGCTTCATATATTTTTCAAAGGAATTTTGCTCTAAATCCATCATTTAAAACAAAACAGTTGTGAGATTCTTGCCTGACTGTGGTGTTTCGAATAACACAGCAGTTGCAGCTCCAGCTCCAGATATATTTAATCCATAAAGAAAAATGATAGTGCTTCTTTTTTTCTTTTTTTTTTTTTTTTTTTTTTTTAAATATATCTCATTCTTACAGTGGAACCTCAAGCTGCCTTGGTACATGTTTTATAAACAGTTTCTGCTCTCATGTGTTCACCTTCTCAGATGGTATTTTTTTAAAAGGTTAGAAATAATAGAGGAGGAGGTCTAGATTAGATTAGCTTTCACCAGTGGCTGTTGCATTGATGAAACAACATAATCCAGTCACGTCTTTATGTACCTTAGGAACTGAGCAGTATGAAGGCATTCAGACATCTGAAATAATGTTTAAGGTATTAGTTAATGACATAGGAGAAGGTGACATATAGTTGCATTAGCATGGGCATCTGTGGATCTCGACAATGCAAAGTACTGTTAGGTCAGTTTTAATGCAATTCAAGTATGCAAGTCTTGCCCTAATGTAGTTTTGGCGCATGTCTTGGAACTCAGTGAATGCTATTGTCTTGTTTCATTAGGAAGTCTACAAATGCAAAAGTTTAGTGACATCAGGGCGTGTCCCTGCCTTCGCAGGAGCACTTTGGGACATTGCAGGAATAATGCTTTTTCACTGCTCTAAGCCCAGCTTCATGCCTTCCTGTAGCTATGAAGGTTGAAAATACAACTCAGGACCACAGCTCAACCTAGATACACAAAACCAGTCATCAGCTGGGTGAGCTGGAGCTGCCTCACCCAGTTAGATCCAGACAGGTGTAGGGAGAGGGGAACAAGGAGACAGGGGTGGAGAAATTGGGGAAGAATGAAGAGCCAAAAATGGCTGGATACTGCTAGAAAGGGTATAGGGACACATATTTTGGAGGGGGAAGTGCAAAGACACATGTGAGAGCTTGAGTCAGCAAGAAAACACTGCCAGTAAGAGCATGTCAAGGGAAAAAAAAGAAACCCTGTTGAGAAAAAAATGAGATAATTTTTGAATGTGTTAAATCCAAATAAATGTACCATTCCACACCGAAATTATTAAAGTAGGCTAGGAGTAAAGGTGAAAATAAATTTTGTTGCTGTATTTACAGGGACAAACTAGACTACAGAAAAATAAAATAGTGTAAAAATCAAAGCAGTGTGTAATTGCTTAAGTATTCAGTGCAGCTGTGTAGGATAAGGCATGTTTTGCCAGTATGTATTATGGACAAAAGTCTGTCTGGGCAGATACCTGAAACATTTCCTGTCCCTTGCCAGCAATCAAGTTTTTGATCAAAAGCATGAGGCCTCCAGATCTTACAAAGGTATGTATGTTTTGTGATTTTTTTTTCATATAGGTAAAGAACATAGTTGTTATCAGTCTTATTCCTAGAAATATTTGGCCCATTTTAGATATTACTTTTTTTTAAAAAAAAAAAAAGCTTAAGTTAGCTAATCTGTTGCAGAAACTGTCCATTAAATGTTACAATCTGATAAAATCATAGGGCATTTTTAGTGGTGCTCATGCTGTGTGTGCACTGACCAGATCAAAATTTTATTTTAATTTATATCCCTATAACTTATGATTCTCATTACAAACTGTAATAGCAATCACTAGGTGTAACTCCTGGCTGAACTAATGTTTTCATTTCAGGCAAACAAATTAAAACTGTGTTCATTATAGAATAGGTTTTGGATATATATAGCCTGGATTCCTTATTAAAATAGTTTACTTTTTGGCTGCAGTCTGCAAACTAAGTACTTGCATATTTGCATATATAAAGACGAAGGAGAGCTTTGTAACATCTGCTTAATTACCAGTGGGATTTTAAATATGGATTGCAATCCTGATTCACATAAATCTACTCATATAAAGATGTTACAGCAGAGGATGCTCAGGTGAGGATGCAAAGTGAAGTCTGCAGAATTATGTGGGGACTGTGGTAGGCAGAATTACTGACAGGAGCTGCAGTGAGGTATGGGTTTGTTTCTGGTGCTGTTATGCATATTTTAAAAACAGCTGTTGTGGTATTCCAAAATGAAAAACCTGAGACAAGACTGGGCATCACTGGAAAGCTTTTCAGAGTTCCTTTTAAACTGGAGATACGCAGTCTTACTGGGGCCTGCATGAGTGAAAATGGAGAAGATAAGAAAAGGGAATCTGGATGTATGTGAAGATTTACAGAAATACGTGAAAGTGGAGACATTTGTATTTCTACAAGAGATCTCAGTTCACAGCGTGTGCTGTTACAAGCTGCCTCCTGACATGGTACCTGTTGTGGTTACCCTGCAGTGGGCAGCTCAGCCCCCCACTGCTCACTGCCCCCTGTGGGATTCACCTGGAGGCAGCTGTCTTGGATGTATTCCCTCCCAAACTTTTGTCCCCCTTTTCCCCCCTGAGCTACTTGCTAGTGAGGCAGCATGAGATGTAGAAATGGCTGTGACACTGTATAAGCACCGATCAGCCATAACTGCAGTATGCCTGTATTATCAACTCGTTTCTGGTCTCATATCCAAAAGATAGCACCAAACAAGCTAGCATGAAGAAAATTAACTCTATCCCAGACAAAACCTGTACAGTACTATACTTTTATACTGATAATGCAAGAAATATCTTCATACACAAGAAAATGTGTCCACTAACACTGGCATTTATGGGATTTTTTTCCCCTACAGGAAGGAATTTGCTTATAATTTCACAGCTCAGCAGGTCTCTTTCTCCCTCTGCTAATGACATTTAAATTGTGAACAATTTCCTTTGAAATTAATACAATTTGATGGAATTATAACAATTCCGACCTACCTGGGTTTGTATGAAGTTAATAAAGTTTTAAAGTGTAATTGAACCATGCTAAGCAAATATTTGTAATTGTTCTTAAGATTGTTTAATTTATATACCTTGTGTTTCTTATAGTTGTAGCCACTAAATCTGCATGAAACGAAAGTGTTTTGTAAAGTGAGGTACCAGGGATACTTTTCTAGGTTCAGGAAAATTAGGTCAAGTTAGGATAGCATTCTGCATTTTATTCTTCAGAGGGTTTATTTGCCTGACCAAAAGCTGTTTTCCTCCACTGATTTGCCTTAAAATAAACCTTTGAGCACTACAGTTCAACAGACATGGAAAAAATATGTCTGAGGGAGAATCTGATTTAATTCAGATTTTCCTTTTTCATTTAAGACTACTGATAGTAATGGGAATCATAGAATCACAGAATCTTAGGGGTCGGAAGGGACCTCGAAAGATCATCTAGTCCAACCCCCCTGCCAGAGCAGAATCACCCAGAGCATATCACACAGGAACGTGTCCAGGTGGGTTTTGAATGTCTCCAGTGAAGGAGACTCCACAGCCTCTCTGAGAAGCCTGTTCCAGTGCTCTGTCATTCTCACAGTAAAGAAGTTCTTCCTCATATTCACATGGAACCTCCTATGCTCCAGTTTTCACCCATTGCCCCTTGTCCTATCACTGGTCATCACTGAAAAAAGCCTAACTCCGTCCCCCTGACACTCACCCTTTACATATTTATAAAGATGGATGAGGTCACCCCTCAGTCTCCTCTTCTCCAAGCTAAAGAGACCCAGCTCCCTTTCTAATGTACCCCAGGATGCCATTGGCCTTCTTGGCCACAAGGGCACATTGCTGGCTCATGGTCATCCTCCTGTCCACCAGGACCCCCAAGTCCCTTTCTCCTACACTGCTCTCCAGCAGCTCAGCCCCCAACCTGTACTGGGACATGGGGTTGTTCTTCCCCAGATGCAAGACTCTACACTTGTCCTTGTTGAATTTCATTAAATTTCTCCCTGCCCAACTCTCCAGCCTGTCAAGGTCTCTCTGAATGACAGCACAGCCTTCTGGTGTGTCAGCCACTCCTCCCAGTTTAGTGTCATCAGCAAACATCACCAAAACATTCTGTACCCTCATCCAGGTTGTTGATGAAGATATTGAACAACACCAGTCCCAGTACCAACCCCTGAGGGACTCCACTAGTCACAGACCTCCAACTAGATTCTGTCCCACTGACTACAACTGTGACTTCTTCCCTTCTTGAAAGAAAGATTAAAGACATTTTTATGCTGTCATGTATTTAATCCATCAGTGCTTTAAAATTAAAATATATTGTCCCATTAACTGTTTTTTACTTTAAACATTTCTTAAAGAGGAGAAGAGTGTCTGATATGTAGCCTTAGAGCAGTGCAGGGCTGTAGGTTGGAGACAGTCATCTATGTACTCTCTGGAAGCAGTGATGGGAACATCAGCCCCCTGACTCCTGTTCTTTGAAGAGTTTTTTTTGAAAGAGGCATAAGATATATGTAAATGTCTGCTGCCATAGCTATTTCTCAATACCATCCTTTTCAAAGTGTTTCATTAAGATCTGCCGCTGAAACTGTGGGGTAGCTGAGGTCTGTAGGTAGTCACAGGTGCAGGCAGAGCAGGAGCGCTGTGTTCCTGCCGTGCGGAACTCCTGTATCTGAAGGGTGGGACATACTTACTGGTCACACTCCTAATCTACTCTTTGCTGGCTTGCACAGGAAGCCAAGATGTGTAACCAAATAGTCTCTGTACCAAAGTTTAGACTCTCCTAACCTTGATCCCATAAGTGCTCTGATTCTGCTGTGAGAGTGGCCTCTATCTGTAGAGATATATACATGTATACATATATGTATTACAATGTCTTCAGATAAATAACATCTGTAGATTTTTGCCTCCTTTTTCTAAGGAACCTGAGGCTCATTTGTACAAAGTAGCTGTCAATACTGAATACTTCTCCCTTTGTGAGAAGTATTTCTATTCCTGTGTCTTCTGCATAGACAGCATTTTGTGCTGTGGATGTTGTTCTGGACATACTAGAAATGCTTTGCTTGACAGGAAAGGGTTGCTATATGACCCGTAAGGAAGTGACATTTTCCTAGGTGTTTGATTTGTCCATGTCTTTCATGTACAGATCTATCTGGTCACCCAGGGTGTATTTAAAAAGCACCTTTGTCTGAGCAGCATCTCGTTGGTATTCCTAGCTAGATGCCACTCTTACAGAGAATCAAAGCAGGTTTTTTGGCTGTGAACTTCGTATCAGTAGAGGCTTATTAGCAACTGATCAGACTCAGCCAGCCAGCTTTGTCTCTTGGCTGGTGGGGGTTTTCCCAAAGTGGTAGGGGAGGCAGTGAGAAAAGGGTAAATCAGAACAGGTTTACAAGGATGCAAGGACACAACAATCAAAGTTGCAGGTCTGCTGTTACCTCTGCCTCCTCCCATATGGTCAACAGGAGATGGAGTTTGGGTCATGTAGTAGTAGCTTCCACATTTCTTTGGATTTTGTAGAGGCTACCACTCTTTTTCTCTATATGTTCCCTGAGCTTGGGCACTTTGTTGTTACCAGGCTTGGGACCATGTACCTTACCGGTCCCAGTGTTGCTGCTGGTGGCTCAGGCTTCTGACTGCTTATTGTCTCCAGAGCTCCACCTGTAGGGTGGATTCAGGCTTTGAGAAGTGCCTGTCAAGTGAGGGGTTGCTTAGTTTTGCCTGTATCATACATAGAAGCTGACTGGCCTGTGTCTTTGCTGCTGTGAAACACCCTGAGGCTTGAGTGAGGATCTTCTGTGCTGGCTTTCCTCTGTGTAAGCAACCTTCCCAGGATCCAGGCTGGCCCACAAACTTGAGTCTTGTCTGCATGCCAGGATAGCCCTGCCTCTTGTCCTGTCATTAGCTTGGCACTATTGTGTATGTGTCCTTCAGAGATAGTAGAAGGCAGCATCTAAGCCTGGACTTTTTTTTCTGCTGTTGTGGAAGTTACTTATTTCTAAACATAACACCTTTTTCAGAGAAAACAGAAAAGGAATTTTATTTTGAAGTAACCTTACCGATTACTTACTAGCTCTTAATTACTGTGGTGGGTTTTTTCCCCCTGACAAATTGGTAGTTATTTTTGCTTTTTTTCAGTGGAAGGAGCACAATTCAATAATACTGTGAGAGTGAAAAGCAGCTGTTAGATGTGAAAATAGAGGCAGTTAGTAAAGGCAAAAGAGCATTTATGTGTTTTATATATACAGATTTACCCACAGCACTACAGACAGCATTTTCAAGTTTTGCTTGTGCCATCTCCTTTCTGTAATTTTTTTGTCAGGCTTTCAGTTGCATATGCATTTTTTAATCTGCAAAAAATACAGGCTTAAAATGCCATGTGCAGATGCAAATTTTTTTCAAATTCTTTCTTGCATATTATGTTTTGCTGTCTTGGCTTTCTTTAAGGTTATTGGGCCTGAGTGGAGAAATGGGGAGGGGGAGATGCTGCAAGCATTACACAGTGTTTATCTCCTTTTGCTGCAATTGCTATCCTCCTGCACAGCAAATGTCACACAGAATTACACAGGTCTTGTATGTAAGGGCTGAAAGAAAGACTGACATGCTTGTCAGGGAAGGTGATATCTCTGTGTAGCAGTTTTGGAGAAGGAAACTTACTAGTTTCTAAGGGATTGCTGTATTGGTAAGAGTTCATAGTGTGCTGCCAGAATTAATATGATAAGCATAAAAGGTTTTCTGAGAGGCTGCTTCTTCCACATGTGAAGTGTTTACACATTGACTTTACTACAGAGATATTTTTTTCTTTCACTGTGCAACATTTAATTTTTTTTTTTCTTTGAAATACATGAACCTTAGAACTTGACATTTCAGTACTTAGCTTTTTGATGATTTACATGAACTTACAAGGCTTTACATTCACAGGTTATGCTTGTGGCCATGTTGGTTATTTTCTTGGGAGCTTTGATGTCCCTTGATATATCTGAAAGCTTTTCATTATCGTTTTGGGACTAGATGGGGAAAACATCTCATCACCAGGATGGTCTCATATATACAGCTATCCAGATTGAAAAATTAAAGGCAGAAGATGCAAATTCAATATTGAAATGAGTGGAACATTTAGGAAAACATGCATTCAGAGGCTGTCCAGTACTAAACTTTGGTTCCTTGTGCACAATCCAGCCTAGCTGCAGACTGCTGCCTGAAGGATGTTTTTTCATTACTCCCTGGGAAAGAGGGTTATGTGACTATATTAATATCCCCACCCTTCCACCAGTGAGTTGATTTGTTAGAGAACTGATGATTATGGCTGCACAGTTGTTAAATGCAGCCCAAGGGAGAGATTAAATGGATTGCTGGGTCTTGAGACCATTGAAAGCAGTGAGAGAAGGGGAGATAAAGGGAAGATTCTTTTTGGTGGAAGCCCACTGTTTAGGTCAAATTAAACACAGCACTAAGCTGCTCTCTCAGGGATCTAATAGTTTAGTTAATGGTGAGATCTTTCAGTACCACTGTAACTCACTGTCCTTGTTTGCACGTATCTCCCATCAGTCAGAACATTTCAGTCTCCCTTTTTAATTCAATCTGCTTGTATTTATACTTTTGTCATCACAGACGTAGCTGTATGCCATGCACATAGAGAAAGCCATAAGCATCTTGCCTTGCTTCCCTGCAGTCTTACTTGGCTGAAATCTTTTCCAGCTGAGCAGAATTAGTGAAATGCAGCCATGAACAAGCTATGGCCTTCAGTTACAAACCTCTAATTTATAAGTTCCTTCTTCTAATCATACATACTTGTATAAGAAGCAGTTAAATAATATTTACTACATATTTAACAGTCTCTACCTAGCAGAAGGTGGGGCCAACAAGTTGTAAAGTTCAGTGTTTAGTTCCTCTGATGCTCAAGAAGAGCTGATGTACTCTGCAACATTTCCTCATTCAGAGTCATGTTTTTATGCAGAGAGCACATTGAGATGGTATCTCACTGTCTTGCTGCAGCAGCAGGAGCATCCTTATTGCATGCAGACCAGTTTAGGATTTGGGAGCAGTTCTGCTCCCACTAGATGCTGATTATTGCTGGGAGGTTGAGAATTGGTGTCGCGAGCCGGTACCAGAGGGCTACCAGCTGTCAGGATGTTTTCGCGACTCCCCCCCCCAATGTGGAGAGGTTTGTTAAAAAGCCCGAGCGTCCACCTCTCTCAGAGGAACGGCCGCTGAGGGTTCGTTTCTAAGAGGGTAGATTAAAGTACCCTCCCACCACGCTCACAAATTATTACTGAAACCAATGTTTAGTTTGCAATTAATCAATTTATTAAGGGATAATACAAACTGAGGGATCAAGGTTCAGGAGAGGTTACCTAGGTATGTATACTGGAAAAGGAATTCAAAGGCACTAAAGTTTATGAAGGCACACTCCGAAGGAGAGGTGTAAATCAATGAAGTGAAAGGGTAGGAGTTGAGCCTAGTAAGAAAGTTAAAGTGTGTGTGTGTGGTGTGTGTGTATTTACCCTCCTTCCTTGCGTAGCGCAGTTCTCGAAATGTGCTGGCAGGCTGGGCTGGAGATCTGCAGGGGGGCCTGCGTCCCAGTGACCGGGGCGACCCCTTCCTGCTGCTGGCAGGGCTCTGGTCCTGTGGCTTTGCAGGAGATGCAGGCTGGGCAGGCTTATCCGGTCCGGTTCGGTCCAGGCTGGGCAGGCAGGGTCCCTGGGAGCGGGCACAGACGGTGCCCCCCTCTTTGCTTCTCCTCGCAGCGGAGTGGCACTCAGGCAGGTTCAGGTGCTGCAGCGGGGTCTTGTCCCAGGCAGGCAGAGAGAGCGAGCAGAGACCCACAGAGAGCAGATCCTACTCTCTTTTTTATGGATCAGAGACCATTGTTCCAGAAAGCACCACGGTCTGAATTAGCCAATCACCATTGGCCAGGTACATATTCTGTTAGAGGCAGTTTTTAACCTATTGTCTATTTCTCTGCCACTTATTATGACCCTTGTGCTGCTTCTTCGCTCTGCACTTATCTGGTAGGGCAAGAGGCCTGCTCATTCTGTCCTTGAGTGAATCAGTGAAAAGGCATCACTCCTATCTTGCTGACTTGAAAGGCATTTGTTGTTTAGTCTTCTATAGAGGGGAAAAAGAGGGACTGTTCCCCACAATTGGCTATCAGAAAATTTCTGTAGCCTTAATATTAATCACTGTAGGGCAGCAGTGATGGTATTATGACTTCCAACTATCTGTATCTCCTAAAGCAGGTAATTGCGATAACTAGGCAGTCACATCCTCATGGATGAAGATAGAGAAACTGGGAAAGGAGCAGGCAAGTGTTAGACTTGCATTGGGATTTGCCTACCTAATATTACTGCTGAGAATGAAATGGACTTCCTGAAGATGAAGTACTCTGATAAGACATGGTGGAAGGTTTGAATGTAAAATTGAATAGATTCTGTGGGACTGAATCTGAGCTATTTCTTGTGGTAATCCACTTGGTAGGTGTATATATCTCCATATAAGGTAAAGTAGTGATGTTGAGAGACAGTTTTGGACAACTTTGTTTTTATTAGATACATTTCCCATTTCTAACCTGACTGTAGGTATTGAACCAGCACTTAACTACTTGTTCTTCACTGATGTTTTATTTTACATTAAATAGTTGCTCTTTTTTTGGAATTTGTCAGAGGCAAGCCATACTCATTTCAGCTTTGTTTTTCCTTGTCACCAACCAAATCCCTTTCAGTTTGGAAAGGCGACAAAGAACCTGAAGAACCTGGAGCATGACATCTAATTTCAGGCTGCAAAATATTTGTGCTTCTGCCTACTGTGTAAGTTAGGACCTGTTAAACCAGTACTAACTGTTTATTAACTGCACCTTTGACAAGTATATATGATTAAAAGAAAGAGACTTCTAAATCGGAGGTTTGTAGCTGGTTGTGGCTGCATTTCACATATTCTGCTCAGTTGGAAAAGATTTCAGCTATTTAACCTGGCATCTCATAAAGGGAATGTTTGCATTTTCTCTTGTACCATCTGTTCTTAGACTTTTAAGACAATAGTGTAAATGAAGGAACTCAGTGTTCCCAGTATTGTCTCACAGCCTCATTTGTTGTACCTGGCTGTTCCAGTGTAACAACATATTTACAGTAGGTTGAGAAGCTGTAGATTCGCATATGATAGAAGTACAAGGAAGAGCCTGTAGAGTGAAGTTGTTTCTCAGTACTTTAATGCAAGGTGCACGTTGTACTGGCTACTGCTAATAAAAATAGTACCTGGAAAATCTGTCCTTGTGATTGAGGGGAGTGCTGTCATTTTCTTTTAAAAAAATAAATGGAAGTGTTAGGATGAAATTAAGGCAAGTGCAAATACATACAAATGCTATATAATTCATACAGTTGGTTTTCTGACCTTGGTGAAAAGTCTCTATATGCGGCTTGTAAACATAACTCAAAAATAGCTATTGAAGTAGTCTTTTCCTGAGGCTAAAAAAATTAAAGCTGTACTGCCATTTATTTTCATTGACATGTATTTTGTCCTGATACATGATATGTGATAAAATTATACTTGGATTTACATTTTCAGGGCACCAACTTCAACTTTGTGTGTTAAAGAACTTTGATAAGCTGACTCTGCATGCTTCATTAGAGCCACAGCGATGTATGAACTGCAGACTGGGCTCTTCCCCTGGATTCGTTTCACATATGTATCTCTTTATGTAAGGGCATGCCTTCATTTGTCAATGAATTTAAGTTTTATAGTGTTTCTTGTCACAGCTGAAGATATATTTCACCTAGCTTTAGATACTTACCTGGAACTGATGCTTCTGACCCAGTTGGTGGAATTGATATGAAGGGTATATTATTTAATATAACTCTCTAACTTTCTTGAATTAATACAACTTTTTATTCTTTCTTGCATTTACTGTCTCATAGTTTTGCCTTCAGGCTTTAGTAGTTTGATTCTGTGATATTTGACTATGTGAAGGGTGAATGATCAAAATAAGCTGTTTTTCTGCTTGCATTGTCTCTTCAGCTGTTCTGTTTTCCCCAGGGGGAAAAAAAAAATAATAAATTCCCATATTTCTATATTCTAGAGAAAGCGAGGAGTTACAAATACCTCCTTGTGTAATATTCCTGTATTAAATCAGTAAGTGCTCTTCTCTTTGAAATGCATGATTTCTAAACTATTTATTGCAGAGGGACCATTTATATTACGTGTTGCTGTGTATCTTTTGTTTCAGTTCTGCATTGCTGTATAAAGAAGATAATTTAGCTTTGTTGACACAGAATATACTTGTGTTTGAGTTGTGTCAATAATGTATTTCCATGTGTAGAAGGATTCATTAAGAAAGGAATTTTAATAATGCATGGAGAAGGTAGGAGTTCTGCTAATGAATGGACTCCAAAGTAACTAAACCAGTAATTTAGCTAGGATACATTTTAATATATTTGTAAGTAGGCAAAATGTGAAACAATTGCTTGGAACTCTAGGAGGATAATATTAAATTGCCTTAATAGCTTTGCATTAATATTATAATTTAGTTATTATGAGGACACTGAGGTTTGTGTTTTGTGCTTTATTTCCTTAGTTGACCAATATATAGTTGACCTATATGACAAGTCTTAGGGGAATAATAAATTCACCTTATATACCCTCAGATTGTGGAGTTTCCTGTGCTTGCACTAGTACTATTATTCTTTTTTAATTTATTACCACTGACATTTAGATGAGAATTGTTAATTCTGTGTCCTCATGCTAATGGAGAAAGGAGAGAAAATACTAATTTGATACAGCAGTCTTTGTGTTCTCTAACGATGCTTATGCATCTCATCCCCGTTAGTGCTTTTGAGTAAATACTCTGTATTACTTAGAAGTATAGCCCAGGGAGGATTTTAATTGTGAAGGGCAATTTTCAGCTGAAGCTTGTTTTTCTCTCCCACTGAGAAGCAAAAAGGTCCCTGGTAGAAGTGGTGCTGAAGGACTGAATAAACTGAAGTAGGAGGAGTTGTACTAGGCCTCTCTGATGTGTATCAGACTTGCTTTGCCATATATCTGTTTCACAGTTGATGGCAAAAACTCAGGGAGAGCTGATCCTAGTTATGTAGCCACTTTTATTGTACCATTTTTGTACTCACTGAGGATTTATCAGTGGTTATCTTCAGGGGTTTTAAAAGATCATCTCAGTTCCTCCTACCAGAGCATAGGAACTTGCTGCTGAGTTCATGGCTGTCACCATCAGATCACCTGTCCTAGGAGGATGGAAAATGATTGGAAGGTCTAGACCAGTCTTTTGTCCGACATATATAGGGGAATCTACACTGAAGTCAGAAAAGCCACATCTTCTTAAGCACTATGTAATTGCACAGTCCAGTATGGACATTCCCTCCCTGCTTACATGCAGTAAGTTTACAGATGACACCAAGCTGGGTGAGAGTGTTGATCTGCATGAGGATAGGGACGCTCTACAGAGAGATTTGGATAGATTGGATCGTTGGGCTGATGTTAATGGTATGGGCTTCTACAAGGCCAAGTGTCAGGTTCTGCACTTGGGCCACAACAACCCCATGCAAAGCTAAAGGCCTGGGGAAGTGTGGCTGGAAAGATGTCTGGCAGAAAAGGAGCTGGGGGTTCTCATTGACAAGCAGCTGAATATGAGCCAGCAGTGTGCCCAGGTGGCCAAGAAAGCCAATGGCATCCTGGCTTGTGTTAGAAATAGTGTGACCAGCAGAAGTAGAGAGGTGGTTGTCCTCCTGTAGTCAGCACTGGTGAGGCCACACCTGGAGTATTGTGTCCAGTTTTGGGCACCTCAATTCAAGAGAGACATCGAGGTGCTGGAGCGAGTACAGAGGAGGGCAACAAAGCTGGTGAAGGGCCTAGAGAAAAAATCTTATGAAGAACGTTTGAAGGAGCTGGGAATATTTAGTTTGAGGAAGACAAGGGTGAGGGGAAATCTCATCAGACTCTACAACTACCTGAAAGGACATTGTAGAGAGATTGGTGCTGGTCTCTTTCCAGAGGTAATCAGTGACAGAACAAGAGGGAATGGCTTCAAGCTGCAACAGGGTAGGTTTAGACTGGACATCAGGAAAAATTTATTCACAGAGAGAGTGGTTAGACACTGGAATAGGCTGCCAGGGAGGTGGTTAAGTCACCATCTCTGAATGTGTTTAAGGGTCATTGGATGTGGTGTTGGTAGATATGGTTTAGGGTTTAGGGGAGAACATTGTAGAGTAGAGATGATGATTGGACTCAGTGATCCCAAGGATCTTTTCCAACCTGAATAGTTCTATGATTCTATGAATTCTTTGCAGAATATCATTCTAAATCCATGAGCTTTAGTCCATTTTTGTTGTATATTTCTGTGGTTTTGTAGCATGAGACCTCGATCAAATGAGTTTGCAGCTTTGCTTGGGTACATATTCCGTAATACATATTTGTGCAAGGCACAGGGAACCCGACTCTTGTCTGAGTTTATGTTCTACAAATAATTAATTTAAATTCTTCATAATTAAGCTCAATGAAAGTGATTTTTAATAATAAATTATCTAATTATTAAAGTTTGTAAACGTCTCAGCTGAGCTATTGGTCTAATATTTCTTGTCTTCCTTATTGTGTTCTTGGCAAGGGAATTACAATGCAATGAACGTTACTGTTCCTGGTGACCCCTGGGCTATTCCTTTATCCTTGATGCTTGCTGGCAGCTCAATGCAGCAAAGTTTAAATGGCTTATTTTGGCCCAAGGCATTTAGCACTTTGGCTCCCATAGTGCATCAGCTCCTTTTTTTCCTCTGGAGTTCCTTTTATTATCTCTTCACAGTGAACTGTGTGGTTGGTTAGTTGGTTGCTTGGTTATTTGCCTGGGGTGATGGATCATGTGCACAAGGGTCTGACACTGTCTTACGTACAGGGTGCTTACTCCATTCAGGTTGCAGAGTACATGAGGTTCCTCAACTACAATTTCCAGGATGCACTTTGGCCATATAAAAATGTTTCATTTCAAAGATGTTCACCGTTTTGATTGAACACTCACCTGTAGAAAGCATATGCTTCACATGGCATTTTTCAGTTTAATGGAAACAAAATTTTCAGTAGTTAAATAAATTATGAGGAATTCTAAGCCCATTCTGGTTAGCATAATGAACTATAGCCCTTTTAGAGCTCTATGCAGACCAAGAGAGGAGAAATTGATGTGAAGATACAGAAGAAACTTAGAAGGAGAGAACCTGATAGACAAATCAGGGAGAGAGGAAATGAAGGCTTTGATGTTCTCACCATAACAGAATGGACTTTGTCTGTGTATCAGTGAGTGATTAAAAGAAAAGAATGAAGAAACAAAAGTTGTCACTAGTAATTTTAAAGAAATGTAATTTGAAGTGGAGGAATCCTTAGCAAAATTAATTTTACTAATTAATCTCATAAATAAGTGTGCACTTCAATATTGTAAACATAAAGCATTAAAAAAATGCTTTGGAAATCCTAGCGTTTTTTAAAAATCACAGACTTCTATTTTCATGGGCAACAATGTTTCTCTAGTGTTTTTTTTGTATTTTAAATTTGGATTTTAGAAACTGTCAAATTAATGCCACCAGATTTTATTTGTATGCTGAAAATATAGTAACAAAACTTTTTAAAGTCATGAATTTATTGTTGGTTAGGGAAGCAAGTTGGCATGGAATTTGAAAAGTACATTTCAGACTACTTATTCTTGAGAATTAAATTAGTTTGGGATGTGGAAAACAAATGTTCCTTCTGACTGAAGGGGGGCAGAGACCCTGCGTCGCCCAGGCGGAGCTCAACTGGAATTCTCACGCAGCTAAGTGTTGCATTTCATCTAAATCGACTGCTTTATGCTGGGGAGTAAGGACAAGGGATTTTTTCTTATAATCACCAAGACCCCTAAAAGATTGTTTCCCATGTTTGCCATTGGGTTTCTTCTATTTTTATTCCAATGCCTTTTGTTTCCCTTCTGGTTTTATTATTGATCATTGTGAAATAGATACCAGCAAAGACATTTCTGTGAGACTTACGCCCTCACCATATCTAAATTAAGTACCAAGGGTGAACAGTTTATCTATCTGCAAAGGAGGTAACAAGCTATTGCTGGAATTACGAGATTATCATCTAGATCAGTTTGAAATTGAAGGAAAGAGAAATAAACCTTTCTCCATTTAGCATGTAGGGACTAAATGGATTAAAAGCCCCTCTGAGACAGGATTTGCAGATGTTTCTTATTTTGCCTCAGGGTTCTGTTCTGACTTGCACTTAAAAGAAATAAAGTATAATACAACACCTTGAAAGACTGATGAATCTTTAAGCCCCATGTGGACAGATCTTGTGTTCTCAGTCATACGTTACTTTCGAGGTTCTCAACTAAGGAGAGATTTCATAAGTCTCCAGATATTAAAGATGTGATGACTACTCATGACTAACACAAAAACTGAATATTGGGTGAAGACATAGTGGACATTGATCCAGTGAGACCTGAGCTGTCTGAATCTTTACGGATCTTATGAAAGTAGTTCTCTCTTGTTTGGTAGGTGATCTGTGTTTAAGTAGTATTTCTATACTACAGACTCGGACTGATATGGACAGCATATGGCCCTATCTGTAGACTTAAAATAGTGAATGTACTCTACTTATTGTGGCTATATCCTTAATTATGGAGGTACACTGAGGGTAGTTTCTTCACTGAGTTCAATATAGAATTGTAAGTCACACTAGTTTTTCTTGGCTTAGCACCTGCATATGTCAAGATTTCAGATGTGAAAAGGTTCACCAAGAGAAATAAACATCCACATATGACAGCTGCCAGTGCTTTGATTGTGTCAGCAGTTTCAAGAAAATGATGCTTGACTTGGAAATGCAGCAAAGAGAAAACTTCAGTGCCTGTTCTGGTGCACTGTTCAGCCGTCTGGGAGCACTCATGTCTCTGCTTTTTCTTTTTTCTTTCTTTTTTTTTTTTTTTTTTCTTTTTTTTTTTCTTTATCATATCCCACAAATATTAGTGAAACCATTTGATGTTACCCACCTTTGGGCCTGTTGGGAAATCTGGGCAGTAAATATGTAGATGTGACTTGAGAGGTGAAGAGTGTGAAAAGGCATCTTCAGATCTGCTCTAAGATGAGCAGCTGTTGTTCTGTGGAGTACATACACACAAGAGATTGATTATTCTCTCAATATCTTTCGGGCTACTCACAAAAATGCTTTCTGAAGCACTTACTCTTTTGGGTATGCCTGTGGTTGCTTGTGAACGTTTTTGTCTCTGCCTCAAAGCACCTGTCCTCTCCCTTTGTATGAACAAACTTTGATCCTTTCCCCTTATAAATGTAAAATCAAAGTCAGTCTGCAAGACTGTACTATCTCAGTTAGAGATCTATGAACCCTATCAAATATTTGTTATTGGACAGGTTTAACCGAACACCTGCCTTTTCAATGGCTTTAACCGAATGTGTTCCTGGTGCTGTGTAATGTTTAAACCTGAATAAATAAGTTTATCTAGCAAATAAGAAAAGAGCATAGGAAGGAATTCCTGAGTTGCCCCAGGCAACCCCATAAAGAAAGGAATTTTGCAACACAGCAAAGCATTAGATAAAATGGTCTCAAAATAATAAGAGCCACTCATGTTAAAATAATTATGTAGCCAAATTTCACTGAAAAATTAGCATAAAGGGGTTCCCTCATAAACTAAGAACAAGGCAACTCTTGATTTATGTTTACATACAAAGTGAAAGACCGGATTGGATAATCTGTGTTTGAATGGCCTCCTGTACAGAGAAATTTCCTCTGCCTCCTTCCCCACCCAGAAAAATTTCTTCTTTTTAATGCTTGCTCCTTCTTTGATATCAAGGAATAAAGTGTACCAGCCTTTCACTGGTCCAGCCTCCTGTCCTCTGCTCCGTGGCAGGCAAGGAGGCATTTGTGAGTGGGAGCAGAATGGATGCTTGGAGTGTGGGATGCAATGTGGCTCTTTGGATTCTAATGGAGGTCTCTGTGCTGAAGGGATGATTCAGGTATATGGGAGCAGGGTGTGATAACGGAGGGCAAGAGGTGGCCAGTCCTTCTTACCACCTGATGGGACCTGATCTCCCTTGGAATAAGCTCCTGCCCCTGCCATTCAAAAAACATCAATTTTTCTTTCATTCCCTTTCAACCCACGGGAGTTCTGTTACAGTTGCTCCAGGATGGATATTTTGCCATTGCTTGGAAAGACTCACTCAGTGCCTGTGCTGCAGAAAAACTGTGAGTCAGCTTTCTCAAAGGATGGAGGAGGAGGTGAGGAATCTCCTTTTGTGATGGGGTCTTCCCACACTTCCTGCTGTTTCTGTTTTGGGCACACTGGTTCAGAACCTGTGGGCTGTTTTCTGCATGGCTTCTGAATGTATGAAAATTGTTTCTTCCCTTGGAGAATGCTGGGATCACCTACTTGTCCTGATACTAGGTGTCAATACCCCATGCCTTTCCCCATCTGGAAAAGAAGGGGAGAGATGTATTGTCTTCACTTGGAAGCATACTGTAGTAAGGGAGCACTGAGATAGGAGAAAGTCTTTACCAGCTCAGTGGAGTTTCAGAGTCCAGCAATGTTGCAGAGGTTTTCTGAGGCACTCCTTATCCTAAGGGGCTGTTGTTTAGTCTAATCCTGTGGGGAAAATATATTCTCATTAAATTCGCTTGGACTCTGGTCCTAACTTAACTAAAGCATGACTGGACTCACAACACCAAAACCAAGAAGTTTTTGTAAGTAACACACCATCTGTTTGAGTAGTTTATACAATAAAAAACTCACTTTTCCTCTCTGGTTGGAAGGTCAGATTCTGAGGATGAGCATAACAGTGCTGAAATGATTTGAATATAATGTACATCTGGATAAAAAGTATTGCAAAAGAGGTAACAAAGTTGTGCTGTTCTATTCACTTGCTGGAAATACCTTACAAGTGCTTCATTTCTATTTCATGCTGGGGTTTAGAGCTTCTACAATAACGACAGGATGAAAAAAATAGAATTGCTTCAGCTCTGTTCTCCCACCCACGGATGTTCTTTAGTGTGGAAAATGAGTCATCAAGAAAAGATAATTTTACTTTGCAACAGAATTAGAGAAACATTGATCTGCAGACAAACTGTGTGTCAATTGATTTACCAGTCAAAAGGAATGATCCTGCTTGCATCCCCTTACACAGAGATTATTTTCTTTGGACTTAGTCACAGCAAGAAGTGACCGACGTGAGCTGCCGAGAATTCACCAGCAGCTTAGACACAGCTCCCACTTTGGCAGTTGCATGATATGGCTGACAAGGGCTGTGCCAAGCTGCTGGGCTATCTGAGTCTGTATTTGGAAGAAAATGGGGAAGATCCTCAGCAGAGATTGGTTGTTCCAGACTCTATTGGAAGAAAATGGGGAAGATCCTCAGCAGAGATTGGTTGTTCCAGGCTCTATTGCAAGCACTGCCCTAGCCCACCCCACAGTGGCATGATGAGTCAGTCAGCACAGAACTTACTCAGCCAGCCTGGCCCCAGTGCTGTCAGACATGGCCAGGGACATTAGCTGCTTTTGGACGTGGAGGCTTTGACATATCACAGCTTTGCAAGCAGTTCTTTACAAGTTACTTGTCACAGGTGAAAAGTGAGTAAGAACTGATTTTTAAGCTCAACTCTTGGTTTGAGAAAATTACCAGCTGGGATGAGGGACAGGCTGTTTACCATCTGAATCTGGGTGCTAAATATACTTTTACTTTGTATCTTATTTTTGAGCATAAGGCTTCAATATAACACCTAATGAACATTGGCTTTTCATCTGTAGTTTTCAAAGCATTTTGCACAAGGGAAAGAAGCATGAAGCTCAAAGCCATGTAAAGGAGTTCATTGGTTGCCAGGTGCAAAGCTCAGACCTCATCTTCATTTGTTTTCACTGAAATATGCTTTTATTAGTCTCAACTGTTCAAAGGCACTGCTGGCTCAGCTGAATGTGAAGCTACAAGCCTACAACCACAAACCAATGTTTATCACCCCAAACCTGTTTTCTGGCAAGCCAGTGAGGCTTTTGAGTTAATATTTTCCCCCAGTAGAAGTGTAGATTGTTTATTACAATTCCTGCATAATTATTGCACCTTTTATTACATTTCTAAGTATTCACCCTCAAGTTTGCAGAGGTAGAACATTGCAAATGTTTCTATATTGTTCCATGTTAACTCATCTTTTGAAGTTTTTGAGCTGGGAGGTTTATAGTTAGGATATCCTTAACTGCACTTAAGTGGGTATATTGCTTTTCCTATGTGGATGTCAAATGAAGAGTTAACACCTTTTTTTTGTAAATGGAGTACAAAAAATGATATCTGCCAGGACCTGACTACTCTACTAGCCTTCCAGAGATGAGACTGCCACAGTTCCATGTTCCTGAGTCCAGCTGGTACTGCGCTGAGCATGTTTTCCAGTGGTCACAAAATGCATAGGTAGATAGACAGACAGATACCCCTCAAGCATCCTAACCTGCTCATCAGCTAATCCAGCTTGGTGTTCATGATAGGGCAGCCCACTCTTAGCCATCACAGGGCATGGCCAGACAAGCATATTGACCTGTTGGCACAAGACCAGTCTATTTTGTCCCTCTGTTTTCTTTTGCTTGTTGCCCCCAAGACCATCTTTGCCCACCTTTGCTGCCAAGTGCTCTTCCTAGGAACTTAATCAACTATTCCATGCTCTCTGGCAGTAAAGCCTTAGTCTGTAAGATGCTGCAAATAACCTCTGCCATTGACCTTCCATGTTGGGTGTCAGCTTCAGGACACAGAGCTGCTAACTCCTCAGGGCAGGGGCTACCTTGCTTGGACCAGGCAGTTGCAGTTCCTTCACTGGCTGCTGTGATGGCATGTGGAGAGGATGATCTAATCTGCCAGCCACCCGAATGAAGTGTGGTGTGCCCCTGTTTCCAATACAGCTGTCCAGTGCTTCCCACTGCTACCTCCAGAGAGCTGCATTCTGCCATTGGTGGCTTCATCTTTAGGCCTTCTTGTCACAAGTATGAAAGCCGTGGAAATCTCCCCCAGCTGCTGAATTGTACTGACTCATGAGGCCATTTCCAGGTGATTTTATACGTCTATTAATAAACCAACTTGTGTTACTTTCATTTGTGCCCAGGCAGAGCTGAACTCCTTGAAAACATTGTGTCTGTTTATTTAAATTAATTATTATTTGAGTGCAAACTGATTCAGGCAAATTATCTTTTTTCCTCCTTTTTTCTATGTGACCAGATCTCTTAATAGATCAAAAATCTCACATTTTACTTGCATCTCTTATACTAGATGCTCATTCATTGAAACCTCTCCTTGCCTCATCCTCTGTGAAGCTTTGTAAATCCACTGAAGCAGTTTTCCTAATGGAAATGGATGTCATAAATTCACAGAATCACAGGAAGGTTTAGGTTGGAAGCAACCTTGAAGATCATCCTCCTGGCATGGGCAGGGACACTTCCCACTAGACCAGGTTGCTCAAAGCCTCATCTAACCTGGACTCGAACACTTCCAAGGAGGGGGAATCCACAACTTCTCTTGGCAACCTGTTCAGTGTCTCACCACCCTCAAAGGAAACAATTTCTTCCTAATTTCTAATATATATCTTCTCTCTTTCAGCTTAAAACCATTATCTTATCGTCTTATCCCTACACATCCTGGTAAAAAGTCCCTGTCCAGCTTTCCTGTAGCCCCCTTCAGGTACTGGAAAGACACTATAAGGTCTCCCTGGTGCCTTCTCTTCTCCAGGCTGAACAAAGGCAAGTCTGTCAGTCTGTCTTGATTGGAGAGGTGCTTCAGCCTTCTGATCATCTTTGTGACCCTCCTCTGGATTTGCTTCAGAAGTTCAAAGTCCTTATTCTGAAAGCTCCAGAACTGAACACAGTACTCTAGGTGGGTGAGAAGAGCAGGAGAATCATCTCCCTGGCCCTGCTGGCCACACTACTTTTGATGCAGCCCAGGATACAGTTGAATTACTTGGCTGAAAGTGGACATTGCTGGTTCATGTTGCGCTTCTCATCAACTAACACCTCCAAGTCCTTTTCCTCAGGGCGGTTCCTAATCCATGTTCTGCCCAGTTTTTATTAGTTCTTGGGATTGCCCTGATCCAGGTGTAAGACCCTGCGCTTGGCCTTGCTGAACTTCATGCAGTTTGCACTGACCCAGCTCTCAAGGTCTCTCTGGACAGCCTCCCTTCCCTCCATTGTGTTAATTGCACTACATAGTTTGGTATTGTTGAGAAACTTGATGAGGGTATTGTTGGAGTTTATGTTGGTTTTAGAAGCAGTGTGGTTTAGAGATGTAATTGCTAAGCATTCCCAGTTCTCCTACCGTCTCCTTGCAACTCTCTTCCCCTGCCCTCTCCTATAGAACAGGGGCTGTCATGCTGTTTGCAGCTCTTGCTTAAGGAAAGAAGGTTCAGTTGTACCTGAGGATTTGAAAGAAGGGAGTGTAAAAGGAGAGGAAAACACCCGAATGAAGTGTGGTGTGCCCCTGTTTCCAATACAGCTGTCCAGTGCTTCCCACTGCTACCTCCAGAGAGCTGCATTCTGCCATTGGTGGCTTCATCTTTAGGCCTTCTTGTCACAAGTATGAAAGCCGTGGAAATCTCCCCCAGCTGCTGAATTGTACTGACTCATGAGGCCATTTCCAGGTGATTTTATACGTCTATTAATAAACCAACTTGTGTTACTTTCATTTGTGCCCAGGCAGAGCTGAACTCCTTGAAAACATTGTGTCTGTTTATTTAAATTAATTATTATTTGAGTGCAAACTGATTCAGGCAAATTATCTTTTTTCCTCCTTTTTTCTATGTGACCAGATCTCTTAATAGATCAAAAATCTCACATTTTACTTGCATCTCTTATACTAGATGCTCATTCATTGAAACCTCTCCTTGCCTCATCCTCTGTGAAGCTTTGTAAATCCACTGAAGCAGTTTTCCTAATGGAAATGGATGTCATAAATTCACAGAATCACAGGAAGGTTTAGGTTGGAAGCAACCTTGAAGATCATCCTCCTGGCATGGGCAGGGACACTTCCCACTAGACCAGGTTGCTCAAAGCCTCATCTAACCTGGACTCGAACACTTCCAAGGAGGGGGAATCCACAACTTCTCTTGGCAACCTGTTCAGTGTCTCACCACCCTCAAAGGAAACAATTTCTTCCTAATTTCTAATATATATCTTCTCTCTTTCAGCTTAAAACCATTATCTTATCGTCTTATCCCTACACATCCTGGTAAAAAGTCCCTGTCCAGCTTTCCTGTAGCCCCCTTCAGGTACTGGAAAGACACTATAAGGTCTCCCTGGTGCCTTCTCTTCTCCAGGCTGAACAAAGGCAAGTCTGTCAGTCTGTCTTGATTGGAGAGGTGCTTCAGCCTTCTGATCATCTTTGTGACCCTCCTCTGGATTTGCTTCAGAAGTTCAAAGTCCTTATTCTGAAAGCTCCAGAACTGAACACAGTACTCTAGGTGGGTGAGAAGAGCAGGAGAATCATCTCCCTGGCCCTGCTGGCCACACTACTTTTGATGCAGCCCAGGATACAGTTGAATTACTTGGCTGAAAGTGGACATTGCTGGTTCATGTTGCGCTTCTCATCAACTAACACCTCCAAGTCCTTTTCCTCAGGGCGGTTCCTAATCCATGTTCTGCCCAGTTTTTATTAGTTCTTGGGATTGCCCTGATCCAGGTGTAAGACCCTGCGCTTGGCCTTGCTGAACTTCATGCAGTTTGCACTGACCCAGCTCTCAAGGTCTCTCTGGACAGCCTCCCTTCCCTCCATTGTGTTAATTGCACTACATAGTTTGGTATTGTTGAGAAACTTGATGAGGGTATTGTTGGAGTTTATGTTGGTTTTAGAAGCAGTGTGGTTTAGAGATGTAATTGCTAAGCATTCCCAGTTCTCCTACCGTCTCCTTGCAACTCTCTTCCCCTGCCCTCTCCTATAGAACAGGGGCTGTCATGCTGTTTGCAGCTCTTGCTTAAGGAAAGAAGGTTCAGTTGTACCTGAGGATTTGAAAGAAGGGAGTGTAAAAGGAGAGGAAAAGACTAGCAACCTGTGACTTAGAATTCTGTTTTTCTGAGGGCTTAAGATCCACCAAGGTCAATGGAGGGATTGCAAGACCCTGAAAAGAATGGAATCCTAAAGTAAATAGTTTATATGCCTAGACCTCTAGTTGTCTGAATGAGCTGTAGTCTTTTTGTTTTCTGTCTCAGATTTAGATTTAGACTGCAGTTTCTGATTATACAAATGCTTTGATGAAAACAAATACAGCTCACTGGATATACATTGTGTAAGTTGTTGATGCCTGTGTTTGCCTACTTTATTAGGCACATTTACAGCATGCTGCTGCATTTCCGTTTCTCTCCTGATCAAATAAAGTAAATATAGTTCATCAAATGCAATTTGCTACATTTCACACTTACTCAGTAGCTGATTCAGAGTCTTGCAGAATCTGCTTTTTATTTTTAAAACAAATCAAACAAACAAAATGTAGTTATTTCTCTGTAATTTCATTTCTTTCTAATTACCATTTAGGGATTTAGGGATTTTGATATTAGAAAGATGTAATATGCATTATGCTTATGTTCATTAGGTTAGAATGACATGGAGAATTCACAGAAGATAAATTGTTTGGGAGATAAATCATTTAAGAGATTGAATTATCTTAATTTCTCATTAGTGATTCATTAGTGAAATATTCATTAGTGAAATACATCATTCAAGAGTAGTTTTTTTTTCCTCATATTTCAGTGTGATTGGTGTTGCAAGGAATGTTTTAAAAAAAAACCCAAACCCAAAACCAAAAACCCCAAACGAACAAAATAAACCAAACCAACCAAGAAAAAACCCAAACAAACAAACAAAAGAACAGCAAAAAACAACAACAACAACCAAAATAGAAGAAAAGCTATAAGCTGAGGATTTGTTTTTTCTGTGAATTAGAGTCACTTAACTGGCTGAATGATTTTTCTTCTCATTTTTTTTACCGGTTTTCTGTAGCATTGTTGTGTCTGCAAGCTCTTTATTGGCTTTGGCCCTGCTGTAAAACTTACATTGTTGATGGGATTGGTCCTTTTGATAGGACTGTGCAAGAGTTCTCATCCTCAATAAAGTCTTTTATAAATACATTGTCCTAATTCTGAAAAGTATAGCTATACCTCTTATTCCCAGTGGAATTTTCATATTCCCATTGCCTCTAATATTATTTACAGGGCATAATATTAGTAAAGACATCAAGCTTTTAAAAGACTAAACTGTTTTCTACTCATCTGAGGTCAGTTACCTTCATGTAAGCCTTTCTACTTTGTTGCTTCACAAAAGGAAGTGGCAGGATTTTGTAGTTTGCAGAGGACCAAGGTCGTGTTTTCTGTACTAGTTGCAGTTTCATTGCACAACCTATTCACAGTTGGATATACCTAGCTAAATCAGGCAGGTAGTAGATTTAACATTTTGATTATATACATCTGACAACTTGAAAAACATGCAGCACAAACTCAGTCCACTCAACTTTGTACTGGGAATGAAAATGCCTGTATTTTGCAAGAGTGAATCAATATGACTCATATCCTGTGGTTAACAATTGTTCTGCCAGCACTGAAGAACTTTATATGAGAAACAGTGGTCTTCCAGATGGTGCCTGTGATAGAGAATATCACAGTATATGCCACTGACTGTGTGAGCTGAAAGATTTCAGTATCATTCCTGAGTATTTGCTTCCCCTCTGTAAAACAGGAGGGCTGTTAATGGCATACCCACCAAGGCACTTTTATGGTCCCAGCACTTTTTATGGTCTTCCCACAAGTTCTGAGGCCCAGAGGGAGTGCAGTTAACAAGAGCAATAGGTATATCTTGTGGTAGTCCACCAAGTAGAGAAGTTGGGAGGGATGTGAAGTGAGGCTTATTTCAGTTTCATTTAAGTCAACCAGAGTTTTGCTGCTGAGTAAGATTGGAGGTTAAATAGTCAGTGCTAACTTGTTGTACAGTGTTGTCTTTTTTGACTGTTTTGTGGGGTTTTTTAAACTTGAAATTTGTTTGCTTATGTTACTAACTCCATTCTTATTAAATGTTCTTCATTAAACCTCTTTGATCTGTTTAGGTCAGTTAGGCTAAATGTAAGTTAGATTTTCCTTTGAGCACTGAGGACCCTATCCAAAGTGCTAAGCATCCTCTGCTCCCACAGCCTTCTCAAGTAATAGCTGAGAACACAGCATGCCCCAGGAAGTGGCTGGGGTCTTTGCGAGGCCAGATCACACACAATTGAGCATAATTTAAAAATACAATTAAGCTTTTCAAATGTGTTTTGATTCATACATCATGGACTCTCCTACAGTAATAATTTCTGTGCCTTAATATATCAATGTAAGTATTTTGTTAAGCAGTATAGTCCTGCAATATTTGTCAGCCCTCTGCTATATGTGTCCTGGTGTGAAAGGAGACTACCATTTTTCCTTTTAATTTCTCTGCTGCAAATAAGTGCTATGGCTTTACTGTTCCATTTCACCCCAGGCAGTAATTTTGAACAGTTATCGTACTTCTCTTGGGCTTAATGACACTATCAGATGGTGGAAAGTGAGTGACCTTTCAAAATAGAGTGAACTTTAATCACTCTGCCACTGAGCTCCTGGTTTTCTATTCTGGAGGAGCAGCCTTTTGCTGTAGCCCAATAGTACCTGAGGAGGCTGTGAAGAAAAAAAAAAAAGGGGGTGTTTATTGATTGAGATGCTCGCATGACTCACATCACTTAGCCTCTGATGATAAATAGTTGTGTGAGCAGGTGAGCAGTTTGACTCATGTTTGCTGATAAGTTTTTCACAGGAATTTTTTTGAGAAGATTAAAATGCAATGTACTTACCTCCTTGGGGCAGTATTATATGAAGGTCTTTCTGTGATAACTCTCCTCCCTCAAGAATGCAAGACCTCAACTCTCAAACTAAAAAATAATGCTTTTATGTGTTCATATTTATGTCATTTTGCCTCTGCCTATTTTGAACTGTTTGCAGTTCAGTTACCCAGTGCTGTGTACGTTTTATGTGTCCTGACATGCCTAAGAAGACAGTTTTGATGTTGGTAAAACTGGCCCAGATTTTAAGATTAAGATATCTGAATGAAGCTTTTTAATCTCTGTCTTTAGGTTCCTCAGTACAATGGCCTTAGTAAGCAGGATGACAAGTACTGGCAGCTGCATTGCTGCTACTGCTTTCATTGGTGCTTTTTCTTCAGTCTGGGGCATCACTGGCTGAACAGTTCTTCAAGTCATTGCAAGTGCATATAGACTCAGTCAGGTGTCAAAGAGAGGAGTTACTCTTTGGAATTAGACCCTTTTTTCTTTCATTCTATAGGTTTAGGGGTTTTGTTCTCTTTATACCACGTCATTTTTCTTTATGTTAGTCTTCAGAGCTCTGCTAGTATTAAAGGCTCTGAAGAGATCTTCGGATTAAGAGCACTGTATTGGGTGAAGACTTTACCAGCTTTAATACCACATTAGCAGAAAACTGTTTTCTGGCCAAGTCTGCTTGACAGAAATGCTTAATCACAGAATATCTGATTACAAAACTTATCACTGACAGGTCATTTCCCAACTTCAGGATCCTTTCCAAATTTTGGTGATCATTTTGGTAGCCAAGTGTGCTCGCTGTACAGACAGAGCAATGGTTTGCAATGATTTCTGATGGAGATGTTGAGGTTCAGCACACATGAAAGGCAAATCAGTGTCTAGAAAACTCTGCAGTTACTGATCATCTTTTGAAAATGTGTACTTTTTTTTTTTTTTTTTTTTTTTTTTTTTTCCAGGAGGCATATAGCAAGTCACTGTAGCAACTGGGAATAGAACAACCTCTGCATTTGCAAGCATAGTGAGGCTTCCTAAGACACTGCTTCATCTGACATGTAATTAGTTTTTGAGAAGACAGGGATCTAATTAAGACTAGTGGAGGGATTTTTTAATTGTATCTTTACAAATGAAAATGGCACTCAAAAATCTACCTACGTGTTGGGCTAGCATAATAAATCTTTTATTAGTTCTATGTTTCGCTTAGCATTTTCTGCAGTGTTGTCTGCCAGACTCTTTTGAGGTGTTATTGGTTGAGTCTAGTATGAAATCGTTATTCTGTGAGCAGTCTTGTATCTAGAAGCACTCTTCAGCCCAAGAACAGCCCACATATCTAGAAATTGTTCCTTATTAGATGGGCTGTTGCTAAACATTCCTGAATGAAACAAAAACAACAAAAAAAACCCAAAAACCAGCACAGTGTGCTTTCTATTGCATTCTGTCATGAAGAAGAAATCAGTGTATGATACTCTGAAATGGCTAAAATTAATGAGAAGTTGATGGAAGAACTGTTTCATATCTTAGCCAGTGCTGCGACTTCAAATGCGAAAAATATGCTTGAACTGAAATTCCCTGCTGCTATTATTCTGCACACCATTGAAATACAGTAGAAATAGAGGAGGATGCTTTGATTTTTTTTTCACATTGTCACATTGAGAGTCATCAATGTCATATTCAACCTACAACTTTTTCTTCTAGATACTAGTGAGAAAGGCAAGTAACATTTTACTTCTTCATAACTCACTGAAACTAGTAATGGGAAATATATTTGACAGTAACCCTGCCAATGCAAAACATTTCCCATTAATTGTAAGCTCCTTTTCCATCCTGACCTTAAACAGCAATGTGATTAGTCTTTGATCACTACAAGACAGATATCAAGGTGCTTGAGCAAGTTCAGGGCAGCAAAGCTGTTGAAGGGTCTGGAGAACAAGACTTATGAGGAGCATCTGAGGGAACTGCATTTGTTTAGCCTGGGGAAAAGGATGCTGAGGGGAGACCTTATTGTTCTTTACAACTGCCTGAAAGGAGGTTGTAGCCTGGTAGGGGTAAGTCTCTTCTCCCTAGTAACAAGTGATAGGACAAGGGGGAATGGTCTCAAATTGCACCAGCGGAGTTTTAGATTAAATATTAGAAGAAACTTCTTCACTGAAAGGGTAATTAAGAACTGGAACAGGCTGCCCAGGGAGGTGGTTGAATCACCATCCCTGGAGGTGTTTAAAAGACCACATATATATATATATATATGTGGTGCTTAGGAATATGGTTTAAGCACTGGCCTTGGTAGAGTTATGTTATGATGGGACTCTGTGATCTCAGAGGTCTTCACCAACCAGAATCTTCTGTGATTCTAACCCTTCCCTGAGGGATGAATTAACTTGTTTACTGGAGTTCTCAATTTCTGATTTCAGCCAAGTTACGCTTTTTACTTTAATTTCACCTGAAGATGGTTTGCCATTTTCCCTTGGGCCATTGTGTAACTATGATAGCCATCTTCATGTTTGCGTTTTGGAAAATATGTCTCAGCGTCTTCACATTTCCTACCATGCTTGCTCATTGATTTGCAATACTGTGTGTATGGAGCTGTCTGAACCCATGTGCATTTTTTCGCTCACTAGCCTGCTCTGCCAGATTGGTGATTGTTTCTTGATGGTTCCTGTAGTCCTCCTAATTTATTGGAGATCTTTCTAATGCTAAGGACATCCAGGACTTAATACTGCATTTGAAGTGTTCCTGTGCCCTCAGACTGAAACTATCATACCTGAAAAGAAAAGAAGGAAAACTATCATGTTTCCTTCTTGTCATCTCATACTGAATTTTCCATTTTGTTTGCTGTTTGTGAGTGAGTGCTGTTCATGACTGTGGTATAGTAGCGGAGATGCTACCAGTATACCAGTGAGACTCCAGGAGTGAGAGGTCTGACTGATTGTAGTGCTTCATATTATCTCTTGCACCACTGTGATTTTTGGGACTTTTGGGCTGAGGAGGGAAAGCCTGCTAACATTGCAGCTGGCCACATAGCACTTCCTTTTTTGTCTCTAATCATAGAAAAATTATGTGG
Source organism: Chaetura pelagica (assembly GCF_000747805.2). NCBI lineage: Eukaryota > Metazoa > Chordata > Aves > Apodiformes > Apodidae > Chaetura > Chaetura pelagica. Next base: position 1,158,869 of record NW_009952478.1, on the reverse strand, counting down.
TTTTGACCATGTTAGTGTAATGGGACATCAAGATGAGCCAACCCCTCAGATGTGCAAGCAGTCCTTGCAGCTGTGTGACAGAAGAGTCAGGGCCAGCAACTGTCCCATTGCATTACAATGTCCATGATATGGGTCTGTCATGCATCGTAATATAAAGGTTTTCAGAGGTGCTGGACACTGCTTTACTAACTTGACCAGGAGAGTGTGTATGCCTGTAAGCAATAAATAACTGACTATAAGTATGCCACTGGTCCTGAATTATGTGAGTGTGTTATATCTGCATGATTAAACCAGTCCAGTCAATTTCGTAGGTGACATCTATTGAAAATCTTGTCCTATGGGACTTTGTTATTTTGAATGTGTACAAGAATAGGCATTTTTAGTTTAGAATATTCCTGAAAGCTATCGTTTGAAAATGAAATTCTATATTAGGAACTTACATACTGAGTTTGTACTGATATTAATTAAGCTTTATGTATGGAACTTACAGATAAAGTAGGTTTAGTCTATGAATACAGTTGTTCAGTTATACCAAGAAGTACTGGAGACTTGATTTATGAAGGGGAGTGAGAGGGGGAAGGGAAAAAATTGAACTCTGTGACATATCTCAAATAACTGAAGAGCAGGTGTATTTAAATTGTTACTTTTTCTTGCACAACAGTGGCTGTTGCACACATGACATTAGATAAACAAGCAAAATGCCAACTAATTAATGAACGTGTACAGTTGTCTAAGATGGATGCCTAGAACTTTTCTCCACTGCCCAAGAGTGCATGTAGTGGAAAGGAGCCATTCCACTTGTTAGGGACACAGTAAATTTAAACAGGATCTCCCGGGATTTATATGGACTTCGGTTTTGCCTTTAATGATTGGAAAGGTGCTGGAATTTTATGCAAAAATATTGAGGATAACTTCCTATGACAGGCTATGTACAGGGGTTGGACAAGGGCTTTTCCGTTCAGTTAATCTGAAATGGAAACTGAGTTACTAGGGTTACACCCGCAAGAGTCTCAGAACAGCCTTCCAATAGGAACAATGCTGTACAAACAGCCTCATGGTTTTAAGATAGCTCTTAGCTGGCTCCAAAAAGAGCATATCATGGTTTCATCTAACAGCAATGCTCCAAAAGGAAAAGAAAGCTGAAGAGATGAAAATATTTCTTCCTTAAAGAAAAAAACAAAGCAAAACCAAAAGTGTAGAAAGTGCATAGGAAGAAGATAGTCCGAGCCCTGATAATAAGGTGCCCAAAGGCTACGATCACATACACTGCTCTGGCTGCAGCTGAGCTGGGTCAAGAGGTTACTGTCCTCAGTTTGTTTTGTGCTCTGTAGCCTGGGGAGGACAGAAATTGGATGAGGATCTAATGGGGAGAATGGAAGGAGAATTCAAAACAAGTGGAGTCAGTGGAGAAAAGGAGGAACGCCAAAGACAGTGTCAATGGAGGGAGCTGGATCTGGTCAGACAGGATTTTCATAAGTGCTGGTTTTATTTTTAGGAGTGCCCTTGTGTTTATTGGCGTGATGATTAATCCTGTAGACTTTGGTGCATTTGCTAGAAGCCTTTTTTATTGTATGCTTTGGAAAAAGGGAATGGTTGAGCTGCATTCTTCTGTATCTCCTTCATTTGGGTAACATGCTAAATCAAGCAGGGCTTTATGAATAACATTTCATAGTTTCAGTTGCACTTCTGTTGCATGAAAGGAGCAGTAGCGCAATTATTCTTAGTGACAAATTCAAACATATAATAACTTTAGCTCAGTGCCTCTGTTTCTCCAGGTTATGCCAAGAAGTGAAAGCAATGCCATTTTTGATGCACTGACACTGTTTATCGCTCTTTGGAGTAGTTCTAATTTGTCATCAATAGATACGCATGTGAGTTATTAAGGGTGGATCTGCTGGAAAGTAGTTCAGATGAGTAGGATCTTGGAGTCCTGATAGACGTCAGTTATCCATGAGCCAGCAGTGTGTCCATGCTGCCAAGAAGGCCAATGGAATCCTAGGTTGCATAAAGAGAAATGTGGTCAGTAGGTTGAGGGAGGTCATTCTCCCTCTCTACTCAGCCCTGGTGAGGCCACATCTGGAAAACTGCATCCAGTTCTGGGCTCGAGTTTGAGATACACAGGGAACTACTGGAGAGAGTCCAGAGAATGGTGCCAAAGATGATAGGGGGACTGGCGCATCTCTCTTTAAGAGGAAAGGCTGAGAGAGCTGGGACTCTTTAGCTTGGAGATGAGAAGGCTAAGGGGAGACTTTATCAATGTATATAAGTATCTAAAGGGTGAGTGCAAGGAAGATGGAAACAGACTCTTCTTAGTAGTTCCCAGTGTCAGAACAAAGGGCAACAGGTACAAATTGGAACATAGGAAGTTCCATTTAAATATGAGAAGAAATTTCTTTACAGTGCAGGTGACCGAGCACTGGAACAGGCTGCCCAGGGAGGCTGTGGAGTACTCCATCTCTGGAGATATTCAAAACCTACCTGGATACAGTCCTGTGTAAAGTGCCTTACGAGATCCTACTTCAATGAGAGAGTTGGACTAGATGATCTCTAGAGGCCCCTTCCAACTCTAGCAATCCTGTGATTCCATGATTCCCATATGCCATCATGCATGCACATTCTCTAACATCGAGCGGAAAATATAACTCAGAGTCACTTGTTGCTCTTTTCTGTATAATTGCTAGTGCACTATGGGGAGCGTGCACAAATTTCAACTATTTGCAAGCACCTGGCTCTATCTAGCAGCAAAAAATAGCTGTGACTGTTGCTGGTCGTCAGTTATTGGATCACAAGGGGTAGGGAAACTTGCTGAAGTAATGTGTTTCAGAAGGAGATTTAAGATGGCCTGTGTATCTGAAAACAAGTTGCTGGGATGCAGACGTGCACATGCAAAACATTTTAAAGTGTACTTCAAAAACTTTTTAGAAATCCATGAAGCTTCTCTTAATCTGGAATCCAGAAAGTAACATGGACATGAATGTTTCACAGTCCAGTTGTATAGCAAGCTGCAAATATAAAGGAAAGAAAAAAAGTGCTCACCAAAATTTTTACCCTTTGTAATACATCTTGAATTTTTTTGGAGAGCAGTTACTTTTTTCTGTAGACACCAGGAGCATGGTAGGGGTCAGAAGTCTTGTATTTTTCATGCAACTTGTCTGTAATCTTATTTGCCTATTACAAAAGTCTCCCTCAGACTGCAGTGCAGCTTAATTCAAGTTCTAAATTCTGTAACAGAAAAAAAAATAATATAGTGAGATTATTCTTGCTGCTCTTGATTATCAGTCGTTTTTTCCATATGTGCATGAAAACTTAGGTCTCATTTTGTCTCGTTTATGGAGCTTTCTAATCCTCTCTTCTGGAAGAAAATAAGTTCATTTTTAAGTAATTATATTTTAATTAATGATGTCAGATTTTATTTCACTGCTTTAAAAAAATCACAAGTCCTGGGCTTCAGTCATTTTTTTCACTGTGTGAAAGACCAAAAAGCCTGTATATTCATTTGTATTTTAAAAACTTTATGCAAACTTCCCTTTTCAGAACTATGTCATGTGATGTGCTATCTTCTGTATTTCTGACTTGTGTGATTCTAACTACTGTTCCTCTGTCTGTCTTTTTGGAGATGCACGTCACTTTGTGGTTAGTGTTTTACGCAACTGGAAACTTTTTTTATTCCATTTATGTTTTTGTCACGTTACTAAAACTGTACTGTAAAGTTATAATAAGCGAATGGAATACAGTACTTGCTGACTTACTACACTTCTTTATGTGATTTGCCCTACAATAAATATGTTTATAAATACATTTTAAAGTCTACATATTTTTTACTAAAGACAGTGTGAATATTAACAGCAGTTAATTAGAAAATTTACCTGATAAGAAAATTCAGAAGGCTGCCACAGTTCTTTGTATATTGCTGTATATGTGCTTCAGTAGAACACTTCCTCAACTGATATGTGCTGGGTGTGATGGAGTATTTCAAAAGCATAAGAGTGAAAGAGCAATATTATTTTTCCTGTAGTGTAATTGCACTTTTTTTTAAGAGCCCCACTGGAAGGTAATGAACTGTTTCATAGGAATGTAGTCATACATACCAATTGACAAAGTGTTTTGCCTATTCAGTTGTTCATAAATTGTCAAAAAACCTAACCTCTGTCATTCACTCACAGGTATGGCACTTGAATACAAAAAAGAGAGTTTGCGTTAAGTTTCTTTGTTCTAGCTTTAAGTAACAGAGTAGTAACTTTTGCTCATTTTTCAAGTGCTTTCGTAATAATTTTGTTTATTCTGTATTCAACATAGAACAAAATGGTTGTCTCCAGACTGCAGCTTTGGAAGACTTGTCTTTTGGTGCTGTCCATTAAGCAGAAGAGATCTCTTTGCCATAGAATATTGTGGCTTCTAGCTGCTAGGTCTCTTCTGCTCTGAATTGCATGCATGTACAAATTGGAAGAAAGACTTGACACTGAAGCCTTTTGCAGTGTATTTAACTATTAACTTTGAATTGTGATTCTCCTAGAGAATTTCCTAATTCAAATAAGGTCAACTACCAGAAAAAAAAAGAAAAGGCTTTTTTTTTTTTCTTGTTAAATACACTATTTTTTTTGTGTGTAAGTAGCCTACCTCATGTTTCAGCTGACCAATACCTAAATACCTTTGTCTTCTACCAGTTCTCAAGAAACGTCTTCAAAGGTCAGATATTTTAGGAATGCAATTTGAAAGTTTTATTTGGATGGAATCCCACAGCACATTATCTGAAAATCATTATTTCCACCCTGTATTTGTGATACAATTTATTGCCAAACTTTCAGGTTTCAAAGTGGATCTCAGACCAGTTACTAAAAAGTAGAGTGGCCTATCTTAGTGGTGCAATCCTTTTTGAATCCAATTCGGTTTTATTTGAGGAAAGAGACTGGTCAGAAGTTATACAGCATAAAGGGTCTTGGCTTTAGGATCAAATGATGGTTTTCCTGAAGTAGAAGAGGAGGCTAAAAACTATGAATGTAATAGGAATTCACTGAAGAAGTTGAAAGCATTATAGAGGACATTGAAAAAGCCCTTTGGCCCAAAGTTTATAACAGTGTAATTTTATTTTTCTTTCTGAGGTTTCACTAATCTTTACTTCATCAAGCTGTTCTGAAGTTGACCTTGGCATATAATCAACACAACACTAGCATTTATATTATATAATTGTACATAGCTTACTTCGCTGAGTCCTAGTCTTTTTCTTAAGGTTTAAAGTTTCATGCTGGACCTGAGATTTTGGATATTGCAAATAAAAATTAATCTCATCTGAATTCTGCAGCTCCAAATGCATTAAGATTAAGAATGTCCTGATTACTCTTTTCTTGTATCTTGTTAGAGATTCGCATTGGACTACTAAAAGATTCTACATGACAAAAAGTCGTTTCCTTTCTTCAGCAAGTTTGCAAACTACAACATTAGCACATGGAGCTCTGGCTCTAGTAGAGACAACTAATACTGAAATAGAAACTAGATCACAATTTCCACACTTAATAAGGCAGTAAGTCAGCTGTTGTTATGGGACAGAGCTGGTTGAATTGTCATAACCATTCCAGAGGCATCAATCTTAGACTTGTGCCAGATGCTTCATGCTGTTCCTGCTGTGCAAAACAGTTGGAAATTCAGCTTAAAGGATTTCCTTCCTAGAGAGAAACTACAGGTGGCATAGAGTTGAGCTAACACAAATTTGATGGGAAGATATGTCATACACTCCAGCTCCAGTGTCACTGTTGTGTCTTCAGGCTGCCGGTCTGATCCTGGGTTTTGTACTGTAGTAGGTTAAAACTGCAGTTCAGGGTACAGGAAACAACATAAAATAATGTGAAGAGGTGAAGCTGCTTCTTTTCCTTTTTATGAATGTGTTTTGTCACAGTAGCTTTTACATTGCTGACCTTTTCAGTGTTGAAGGATTTTTTTCTTTGACCTCAAGCTTCATTTTTGGAGTGATACTTTGTGTGGTGGTATAATCACTTTGGACTTTCAACTCCTTTCTAACTAGCTTTGAGAAATTACAGTGACATCAAATGCAGGTGAACCTGGTCACTCTGTATCAAATTAGGACAAATTCATCTGAAAAATAGCTATTATGGGGTGGCCCCCCATCTACTTGATGAATTAATTCTCAAATGCAGATGGATCTTTGCAGGATAGTCTTTCTGAAGAAGGAACAGATATACTTAAACTACATTGGAAAATGCTTGCAAGGAGTCCCTTGTGAGGAGAATTGTTGCTGACCTAAGGCTGTGAATCTCCATGTTAGTGTTTTTTTCAAGCAATAAGAAGTTTACAGTAAAAACTCAAACACAGTGAAACATGGCAGCTCTCATTAATTTATTGTATGGTGATTTACTGTTTGTTCAATAGAAAAAAAAAAAAAGGTATTTTCAGCATTAAGTTTGTTCTGAACTTAAGGGTCAAGAAACATATGTACTGTAGTATGCCTTCTGCAGAATATCTAAGCTGAATAATACAGACAGGAATAACACCATCATTGAGGCTTTGTTTACACCCAAGAGTTTAACTATGTTCATGTAAGGGAAGTAATATAACTGAACAAGTAAGGACTATGGTTGGCTGTTTAGAATGTGTTTATGGGAATGGAAATAAATTATAGTGCTTAAAGCTGTATTTATAACAGTGTAACTTCAGTAGGGTTGTACAGAGGAACTGCATTGCCAGAAGGAAAAATTGCATCCCTCACCAGAATAATCATGTTGTACTTCTATGTGGAGGTTAGGCCTAAATTAACTCCAGTTGCATTTCTGAGTACTTAAACGAGAAAGCTGCTTCCACGAAGGCTTTCTTTGGCTCTGAGAGGATGTAACAATGAGAAGCATTGAACATCTGCATCCTCACTGAAGTTTGTGCTGTTTAAGGTGCTGTAAGCCACCACAAGCATGTGTTTCTGTCTTGCTGTAAATCTCATTGAAGTCTGTGGGAAAATGCTTGGGTGGCTGCTGGACAGAAGCCTCTCAAGAGACCTTTGTTAGCCTAATATATCTTGTTTTCTGACAAATCAGGTGCACAATAAGTAGAAGGTAGTTTAACCTGGATGCTGAAAAATGTGCCAAAGCGTGTGACCATCATAGGTGCAGGCTGGAACAAAACCCAGTTTCGTTCTGTTTAGTAGTTCTGTTTCCACTTCTTGCTTCCAGAGCTAGCACATAAATAACATAATATTGTAATCCTGAGAAAAGGACCACCACCTCTCTCTGAGGACTCAAACAAGCCATTTATTATTCCTAAATATATTTAAATATGTGTGAGAGAACTGGACTGTCTATAAAAGGGTGATCTGGCAACACTGAAGAGAAGGCAGCACAGAGTTCCCAATATGTGCTGAACATGTGACTTAAGTTGTTTGTTTGTTTATTTGTTTGTGGTTTTTTGTTTGTTTGGGTTTTTGGGTGTGGGGGCAATGGAGAGGAGTGGAACTCATTAAACACATCAAACACATCCAGCAAGCATAGTAAACTAGTAGTTCTGCTGAGCTGAGGATTAAACTAAGTTTGTTGAGTTCCTAAAGTGAGTCAGTAGTGTTCCTAATAGAAACTACTGGTTTATTTTCATTGGAAGAAAATATCCCGTGTTCAGGCATTTTGTTCTGTAATCTTTGGTTGACATCTCATTCCAACGGTTTCCTTTGAAGTGGCAGCTCAGGCTGCTGCAGTTTCTATTGCTCTTTCCAACATACTATCATTGAATTTTGGTTTGGCAGGTAGATTTTCTGTTAACACTTTTCAGATGGAGGCGACATAAGATTTTGGTGGTTTGTTTGTTTGTTTTTTCTGTAAGGAGACTGTATTATTTGGATCACAGAATAATTTTACTTTGAGTTTTACCTTGCTTTTTCCTCTCTGATAGTATTCTGACTTAGTAGTGAGACTGCGGCTGGATTCAGTGGGCTGCAGGTCAGACCCTGAATTTGTTTGCAGTCATTACAGGACTTAAGTCTAAGACTATATCTAGCCTGCATCTTCATGAACCTTTTAGCTTTAGTTCCATCTCACAAGAGCTACGGTGTACTTTTTTTTTGTTATTTTCCATTTAACCTTGCGACAGCTGCTGCTGCCACAGACGCAAAGAAGGAAGAGAGAAACAGATTTTCATAGAGTTTCTGCACATGGATGCATAGTGGAGTTATGCAGAGGGAAGACCTGCACAGACCACCTTTTCCACTCAAAGCAAAATTTAACTTCGAAGTCTAGTCCAACTTTGAAGTTATATTAGGTTTCTGAGGGCCTTACCCAGATGAGTTTTGAATATCTGCACTGATGGACATTCTGTAACTTCTTCAGCCCCTATTCTCAGTATGAGGAACTTTGTATATATGCATGGAGTTTCCCTGCTTTGCTGCAGTTTCTAAATTAGTTTGAGATGGTTTTAAAATTAGAATATGAAGTGAGCTCCTGAAAGATTTTTCTTTTCCTGGAGTAACATCCACACTTGAAGATAATCCTGTACAACAATAGTCAAACAGCAGTTCTGGAGGCAGCAAAGAGGTTTGCAAGCAGCCAGTCTAAAAGAGTAAAACTGAAGTACCCCTGGGTAGTAGAAGGAAGAAGTCACAGTAGCAAATGCAATGTCTAGAAGTTGGGTTTTGGTAAGAACAGGCCCTTAGTTAACTTCTTGTGGGTTTTTGTGGTGGTTGTGGTTTTTTTGTACCACAGGGCAAAATTCTCCACACATGACTGCACTGATATATAATATTTTCTTATTTTGGAATATTTCCCAATTCAAAATAGTGATATTTTATGTCATGACAGATTGATTAGATTTAAATATCCCAGCCTTTGGGGAAAAAGCTTCAAGATTAGGGGATATAGGTGCTGTCTGTGCCAAATGTCTGAAAAATAATTAGAATAGAGAAGTCACAAAATGTTGAATTTACACAGTGATGGGATTTAATTCTGACTTGACTGAGGCTATCAAGAGTTGTGTGGCCAAATCTGTTGTCAGCTGTATTAAACACACTTTCTGCTTCAGTTTATGTGAACATTTGCAGCTACTGAAGAAGCAGTTGTCTTTGCCTCTTAGTCAAACAATACATAAAATGAATTATGCTAAAATAGATGATGTGCAGAAACAGGTGACAGAGCTGTGTGGTAGCAGATTGACTTATGGAGGGAAGTGTGAGGAACCTACTATTTTTTTATTGATTGCTTCCTGCCATGATTGGATTAAGGAAGCGGAGCTCATTTAACAAAGTCCTTGACAGAGAAACATTAAAAAAATCATACATGGTTTTAGTTTGTAATCCACCTCGAAGTTGTATTCCTGCCATTTGGAAAGATCCACTGAATAAATTTTAAGTGATGTACAATACACACCAAAATTTACTAAGAGGACTATGCCATCCTGTTTTTGTCTGCTTGACTCACTACAGACATGAACACACACCATGTATTACTTAAATGTGTAAGTTGGCACATAAAATTTTTAGCATTTAGACATGGAAAGAGCATTAATTGTACAACAGAAAACTCAGTATGCTGCAGAGTAGAATGTTTTAAATGCACAATGAAGACCCATTAGCTGTAAAAAAAAAAATCAGGACTTGGTGGGTAACGAGATAACTGAGCAGACCATCACACCCATTCTTCCTGCTTTCAGCAGTGAATTTAGTGAAGATCTCACTGAGTGGTAGGGAAAGCACATGTGGTTTGAGCTGGAGGACCAAAAGGTATGTTTGACTGTTTTCTGATGAAACAGTTTCAAGTAACCCATGTAGTGAAGCTACCCTTTCGTGCAGCCATGGCTTTTTCAAATTTCATTGGAACCAAGCTTGACAAAGAGATACAGGTATCAAAAAAATTGCCACAACTGTTATAAATATGGAGTCGTGATGAGAGGGAGGAGTCCAAGCCATCCAGAGCCTTTGCTGAGACTAACATGAAAGTATAAGTGCCCCAGTCAGCAAGGAAGGCTTCTTACTGAGTCTTGAGTCAACCCCAGAAACCAGATGCAAGGAAGACTGGGCTTTACTGCTTCTGGTGTTCAAAGAACAACTTTTTTTTTCTTTCTTTTTCTTTTTTTTTTAAGCATAAGTGCAGATACTGTGAAATGCTACTCTGAAGTGAGTATAATGCAATCTTGGTATTCATTTTAAGAAGGTTGACATCAGAATGTGCCAATGTTAAGCCAGCAGTTAATGTTGTTATTATTAATTCTTTTCTTTTCTTTTTTTTTTTTTTTTCAGTGTATCCTACTCGGTGCATGTCTCTGAGGATTACCCAGGTATGGTGCAACATTCTTGTCCCTTGTCTCATGTGTGCAGGTCTCACGGGAGGGATGACAGATGATTTATCCAGTAATTAAGATTTATTGCATACAACATTGGGGGTTTTAATTACTCTGGACGAGAGGCATGAGTACAGTTAAAGTTTAGGGAAACTGGGAGATAAGAACAGAAGTGCAGTTAGGATGCAAAGGGTGTATTAGCAGTGAATTTATTACTTATAATTAAGTCAAACAACAAAGGTTAATCACTAAAATGCTGGCAACTTACTTATTATCAAATTAACTTACTTATTATCAAATACCATTCTAGTCCTAAAATGTCATAGATTCATATAATCATAGAATTCTATCAACCATCACCTTTAAAGGATCTTAAAATCTTAAACTTAATAGTGAAGGTTACTTAATGTTAAGTTTGCTAATAACGACAGTGAATGAGCAATATTTCTCACCCATGTCAGGCCACAGCCAGGTGTCCTTGGTTGGACCACAACTCCTGAGAATCAGTCTCTGTGCCAGGCGTCCCCGCTAGAAGAGAAGGTCCAACAAAGTCCTGGGAAAAGTGTACGGAGATCTTTTTTGATCAAAAATAGGACCAGGTTTTTATAGAATAAAGTGGATTGGCTGCTGTCATTTAACTATTAGCCATACCTACAACATCTCTCATTGCAGAATAAAAGGCAAACTGTGCAAAAAATCCCTGGAGGCCTTGTTCTCACCAAGCAAACTCTGTTGTTTATCTGTTTGCTAATAGTTTATCTCTGTTTTGGGCCTAGTTATGGCTGAGCTGAGCTCTGTGTTCTTCAACACCGGAGAGCAGCTGGTGTTATGCACATCCACTAGGGCTCTGTTTGTACCTGTCAAGGTTATCACAGGAACAGAGTTTGCCAGGCCTTTTTCCTTCTCATGGGAACCTTTCACTGCAGGCCAGAGCCTGAAAATGAGAGACAAAAAGCAGCTGAATCATAAAACAGAACTGAGGCAGGCATATCAAGAGATGGAGCACCCTGCTACATCATGTTACAACAATTTGCTGTATTCAGATGAGAATATCTGAAAGGATGTTGGTATCTTCTAGGTATGTCCTTGTGCTAATTAGTTAGATTATTTTCACAGTAATTTCTTCTTTTCAGGCAACATTTACCAGCTGGAGCAGGGGGAGAAATCCTGGTTTACAAATTTACAGAGACTAGATCTTGTGATGCTTTCTATGTCTGGAGTCAAAAGTGATAGTAGTGAGAAAGCCCCCAACTCCTCTTTGGCATGATAGATAGAGAGAGCTTGATCTTTGAAGAGGCTAAGCAGTCTGGCACACAGCCAGCAAAGCACTTCTATGTTACACCTTAATGAAACTACTCATTTTCTTCAAATTACGACTGTGCACTGTGCATTGATGCTTCTCAGTCACTTGGAGCCAAGGGTTTGTTTTTGGGTATGTCTTTGGTAAGCTTGCAAAGCTGTTCCCAGCTGCTCAGTCCTGCCTCCCTTTCATACTCTTGAGCTGTGTTGGCAAAAGTGTTTGTTTAACAGTGCAGCCGGTCTGAACAAGGGAAGTTATTCATACGGAAGACAACCAGACAAGTGCAAAAGCTGGTTTTCAGCTAGCTTATTTTCCTGATTTCCTTCACAGCGAGACTGCACAGGTACTTCAGGTACCACATAGGCTAGGAGAAGCAGGAGAGGAAAGTGAGAGTGAGGGGGGACTGGTGCTTTACAACTAAAGGTACTTATTAGTACTGTTGGATTGAATACCATTGTGTATATGGTACTCAGGAGTGTTTAATAGTGTAAGTACCACAAATTATATTAAACCCACTTTTTTTATCTTTATCTGTCACATCTTTTACACTTCTTAAAGATTGATTTATTATTTATTTTAGAATCTGTAAAGAAGTGAGGCTTTGATCTTCCTCATTGATAAGCTGTAGGCTGTCTGTTCAAAACACCAGAGTGTTTGGAGCAGATACAGAGAGAAATCAGCATGAGAAATATTTATATTTTTTTACTAGTAAAAACTGTAG
>NW_009952478.1:1045373-1146502 GCF_000747805.2 Chaetura pelagica | reverse complement strand
GTAGGGAAAACTACTAACAATAATCTATTCAACATGTAGTAAAAAGAGAAAATGAGATTTGTAAAATACACACTCATACCAGTGATAAATTAGTTTATTGATTAGAACATGGACCTGACATAAAATGAAGGGACAAACAGTTGGAAAAAATCTGCATCCTATGTTATTAATGTTTTATTTTCTTTAATATTATTAATGGATTTATTAATTTCACGTTTAAGATATTACAAAAGCACAGAACTTAATCTCTGGGAACTTTCTAACTAAATGGCAAGCTGGAGCACTGAATCAGCAGTTACTCCCACAGCACGGAAAATCTCATCTCCTGGTTTGATAAACCTCAAACTTCCTGTGCAGATGCTATTTGTGGCATTCCCTGATGGCCTATAAGCCTGGCTGACCTCGGTAGCTGAAAAATCTAATGGATCTTCTCTGACATTACCCTTTGTATGTTAAAGCCAGAAGGAATTTGAACATTTTACTCTGTTGCTTGGTGTGGGAGGCATAAACCAGCTGCATCAGCTGTTTACTGATTAAGGCTTTGGAAGAGCTGATTTCATTCACATCTTAAGCTTTTTTTTTGCTTTGTGATGAAGTGTTTAATGTGTTAGGAATGATAATGACTCCTCTCCATTTTTTATTTTTTTTTTCCTAAAAATACTCATTTTGACTTGGTGAGTCCTATTCTTTGTCTCCTGTCTTTGTCCTAGATCTCAAATTTAGCATTATTGCTGGCTGTGGCTGTCTCTTCTCTGACATGTCTTTTAAGTGATGTTTCAGTATCATGTCAGGGTGCGATGATGTAAAGTTTGGGAAGCTCTGTCCTGGTGTCCTTCTTAACTGGAAGGTGATCCTCAAGTATTGCTGCAAGTTGACAGAGTTCAGAGCAACACATGCTCACAAAATTAGATTTTTCACAGGATAAATCTTTACACATCAAGGTTTAAACCCATTAGTGTGTAGACATATCAAAGTTGTGTCTTCTAGAGATTAAGAGTGGGTAATACACAATGTATCAAGATTTGAAAACTGAGAGAAGGCTGTCAGAGTTGATAATCAGATAAAACTGCTGATGCATGCAATTAATACATGAAACTAGAAGAGATTAAGTTACTATATGAATAATGTTAATCCACCTGCAAGTTGTACCACCACACATAAATTTTGGATACTACAAGAAGAGCTTTGGGTACAAAATATATACTCTAGCTCCCTGTGTTTCTGCTATGTGTGGAGCATCATGGCTTTGGCACTGATGACAGTGTGTAGCTATTACTGAATGGCTTCATAAGGCATCAGAAGATTACAAACAGTTGATCATTAAGTCATACTTATGGGAACCATAATATGACATGACAACTTTCAGTAATGGAAGGTGTTTGAAAGTTTCATAATTATGAGTGAAAGCTGAAAATATGCTCACAAAGGCACACTGAAGAACTTAATAGGAATAGTGTTGAGACAGTACTGTCTCAAAGTTCTATATACGTCATGAAATCATTGAGAAATCATTGAAGTATCACTGAAATTTTTAGGTGCAGGTACTATTTTCTTGTAAAATTGACACAACTAGGGAAGAACAGTGCTCCTAAGGAGTAGTTATAGAAGATAACATTAATGAGTAGATTTAAGTGCCATTAATATGTATGGATCATGACTCCTGTGAGAACCATTAAAGCAGCAATAATTTTGCTAATGAATATATGTTCAGACTGTAATTTTGCAGTCCTTTTTCAGATCGATCTATCATCTATCTATCTGTATCTATATCTGTATCTTGGTAATTGTCTATTCTGTACAACATATTCTGTTTTTTTCCTAGTTCTTCAGAGAGAATAAATTCTAGAACACAGATTTCCTTTCTCCCATCCATATATATGGTGTTAGGTGTATTTAGAGCCAAACGGTGGCTTCCCTTATCCAGCTTATTAGAATCTATAGTCACAAGTTACAGTCCCAAACCTGGGAAAGAAATGGGCCTGTGTGTTATATGCCCACAACCACCCAGCATGGTGAGGCTGACACTGAAAAGACGACAGCAAGCTGTAGCATGCAAATAGAGGCAAGGCAAGGTTTTGTGGAGAGGGAGAGATGAAGCTGTCCTGGAGGCACAGTTCACAGCCTGTCCTGTTGAGAGGCAAAGCAGGAGAAGGAGTAAGTGCTGTCAGATGCTGGAGGAGCCCCATTTTATTTGAACAATATTGTGTCTCTAAAACACATAACTATGCCAGGTAGACACAGACTGAGCTGATGGAGCAGGTTGCTATGTCTGCTGGAGTGCCAAGCTCAAGGGAAGGGCAGTGTCAGCCTCAGAGCACTTAGAATTCCTCGTGGGACAGTGGAGGAGTGGAAGCAGGCAAAGGTGTGAGATAGTGGCAGATGTGTGTGAGCATGAAAGGAAGGCTGCTTCCCAGGATGCAGGGCTGGCAGAGCCCCGTGCACCCACCTGTGTGTGGCTGTGGGCCTGCAAAGGCATCGTGGCAAGCCAGGGCTTCATCCTCAGGCTGCTGAGAACCTCTGCAATACAAAGAATAATATTGGTGAGTTTACTGCTCCATTCGTGTTATCACCCTTAACTGTTCTTTCCTGTAAGGGTGAGGGTGGTGTGACTCTGGAACAGGTTGCCCAGGAAGGCTATAGTTGCCCCCTTCCTGGAAGTGTTCAAGGCCAGGTTGGATGGGGCCTTGAGCAGCCTGATCTAGCAGGAGGTGCCCCTGCCCATGGAGGGGGGCTTGGAGCTAGATGATCTTTAAGGTCCCTTCCAACCCTAGTTGTTCTATGATCCTATGATTCTAATATTTCACTGGAAGCAGTGTGATCAAAGGGTCTCAGATTGCAGCAAGTTACTTAAAATTACCTGCAAGTTCTTGTGCTTTGCTGATGTGGGACCAGAGTGTTGGAAATTATGAAGGATGAAGTCCTTGTTTCAGTTTGTCTCTTTATCTGTGATTGTCTTAATTGTCAGCCTTTCTGCTCTAGAGCATAAGTTTCAATTCAGTCCGGATCAGTAGAAAACAAGTATTATTGCTTTCCTAGGCAGTTTATCAATTCAGGCAAAATTAGCTTTTGCAGATAATACATAAAAATTGGTGCTCCTTGTTTATTGTTGCTCAACCATTTGGTTGGAAAAAAAAAAAAAAAAAACAGCCAAAAAAAAGAAACCAACACACAGGTCCCTCGGCCTAATGCCTACATTTGAAATTTGGGTTAGATTTTCCATATTCATATCCATACCTAGGAGTTTTGTTAAGTGGGAGGAATTTTACTTTTTTTTCTTTTTCCTGAGTCAGGAACAAGAAAGGTTATTCACTGATTAGAAGATACTTCAAAGAACCTTTATTTGACTAGGCAAAATGAAGCACACAAGTTTTGCGTAATGGGCTCTTTAACACCCAGCTCTGAATGCAGCCTTCATTCTGCACAGCAGATCTAACTTGAGTTTTAGTGTCAGGCATGGCGAAAAGTGTAGAACAAGTATTCATTGTAGATAAAGTTAGCTCAACCCCCCATAAACCTTGTGGGAGATTCAGTGTTTGCTGTGATTCATGAAAGCCATGACATCAAGACTCTAGGGGATTGCTTGTATAAAATTTGGGTCCAAGGCTTCCATCCTTTTAATATTCTTCTTTTCATTGGCAGCCAAGAGAAAATAAACATACACATTGGGAAGATGCTGGTGCAGGACTTCCCTAACCATCTTGGGAGTGGTTCTTTATGGTACAAGGGTGGGATGGACAATGTGGGACAGAGCACAGCTGGAATTCACCATGCAAAATGTTTTTCTTTTGTAGATAACACATATGTTTCCAGTTCTGATAATGATGAAGATGTGTTAGTTACAACAGAGCCAATTCCAGTAATTTTCCACCAAATTGCTACAGGTAATTTTATGTCCGTGGTGTTTTATCAAGTTCATATTTTCTGAGAAGGACATTGCCTACACTTTAAGGGAGATATGTTCATGTGTGCAGCTATACAGTTTACTATCTTCTCACAGACTTGATATAGCAAATTGTCCTACATTTCAGAACAAAAGTTAATTCAAATATTTATTTTGGGGACCACCATGATTGCTTAGGCAGAATATATTTTACTTTTTCAATGTATTGCAGTCCATGATAAAGGAATTCTCCTTGAATATTGTTAGAAGTGCTTAATTCCTCTCAATTAAAAGTTTTCATGCTCAGTTGCTTAAAACTTCACTAAATCTTCACTATTGGGGATGAAACAATCTGTAACTACCATTGTCTCCAGTGAATTATTTCAGGAAATTTCAAACAAAATGGTTCAGCTGTTTCACTAAATTAGACAATGGAAAAAAAAAAATTCCCAATGGTTTTGGGAACCTCTCATTTGAAAGTATTTCTGGACTTTCAAAAAACATCTGATATATGAAAGGGTATGCTTTTTGGATATATAGGTACATTTATACAATATATAGTCAAGATTTGTGCATACACTGTAGTGACTTACAGATTTTTATCAGCTAAATTCTCGGATGATTTTAGGCTGCAGGAGAAATTGCATAAAGCAGTCTTATTTCTGGCAGTTCTTCAGATAAGAACACTTGACTTTGCAGTCTTTTTATTATTACAATGCTTTAGGGCTTTTTTGCATAACATAGAATTACTTTGAAATCCAGTGGAAAACCAGTGTGATCTTCAGTCTGTGATCTTGTTTATACTGATGTAAATTAATAACATTTTACTGAAATCAGTGCAGTGGCATCCAAAAAAACCCCTCACCATTATATTCAGAAGTTCAAGATAAATTTTAATTGCAAATATTTCTGTAACCTAAAAAGACAAAAAAGCTTGTCATTTAAAATTTAATAATAAGCTATGTTTTGTTTAGAAGATGATCCGATTTAGTTTTGCTAACGGGTTTTGGGTTTTCATTCCCTTTTAAAGTGCACAAAATTAATGAAAGACACTAAACTCTACATCACAAGTTGGGAGAAACAGTTTCTCATATGGATCAGCGGGGTGTCCTGAGATGTAGAGGTTCTTAATTTTAGACAGTTGTATTGCAAACTCCTTGATGCTTTTCATATCTGTAACTTTTCATTGCTTACTTGCTCTGCTACTGCAACTTAAGTATTTCAAATCTGCGTATGCAATTATGTCATTTTTCACAGATGTTCCTTATTTTGCCTTTTCTTTTAAGAATTAAGAAAAACCAGTGATGTCAACTATTGCTTATCCATAAAATCAAAATTACAGAGAGAGAATGGAGAGGTATGTATTTCTTGCATGCGTATTTTAACAGGAGTTATTTTGAGAAACAACAGGAAATAATAAAATATGAATGTTTACAGTAGATTTCCTATCAAATGTGTGCTTACACAAGCTGTACAGGTTTACATATTTTAGAAGATTAACACAGTCCTCTGGAGTTCATATGTGGATCACTTAAATGAGATAGGGATGCTCCCATCTTAGAAATATGTTTCTGACATTTGTTGCAATTTTTGTTCAACAGTGGTATAGATTCTGTCTGCCCTAAAAATACAGATTCCCTGGAGGAGTAGGTCATGATGCTATTGCCTTTTAGCATAGTCTTGCACATAGAACCACATCCCTCTGCATGACTCTGTGCACCATAAGTAGTTTCTGGAGTACTGAGGCCTTCCAGTCATATTTGCGTTTGTGCTGTCCCTCTGGCAGAGGTGCCTACAAGTCTCAGTGAGACTTTAATTCAACAAAGAAGTGGCACTAACATGAAGTATACATGGCTTTACAGTGTTGTGGGCTCAAATAAAGTACCACATGGGCTGTTGCCCCAAGCAAAATAATCGAACATTGTATCAATGGGATCAAAGGAGGTTGCTGTTTCTTTTCTGCTGGTTTTTAGGCTCTGATCTCTATTTGATCCTAGATAGGGGAGGTGAGCATGCCCAGATACACTAGTGTGTATGGTTAGTTTTTTAGTAGATGAAACTAATGATGTAAAAGCTGCACTGTAAATACTTTTTTTCTACTGCCTTTTCATTGTATTCAGTGTTTGGTAAACACTAGATTTGAAGTGCAGGAAGAATTTACCCATTTGATCAAAAGCCGGAGATAGTTCCTCTGGTACAGAGTTTCAGCTTTTACTTTGTATCGTTTTGTTTGTTTGTGGGTTTTTTTGCGGTTTTTTTTTGTTTTTGTTGTTTTGTTTTTTTGTTTTTAATTTGTTTTTAATTTTTGAATGAACTACTTAAATATTAAAGTATCAGAAAAAACACAAACCCAAGCCCAAACTTTAAACAAAAATTCTCTAACACTAACTATTTCTATTGGCTAGACAGAGGTTTGATTAGCATAGGGTGGGTCTGTCACTATTTGAGATTTTAGTTTCTCTTTGTGATGAATTTTTTGTTCAGTTGTGATCTATTTTAACACAGACTTCCCCTTGGGCAAAGGTTATTATAAAACAAAGACTAGAGTCACTTTGTTTCTTGACAGTGAAGTAGAAGCAGAAATTGGTTTTATGCCTAGTCATAGAAAATGCTGTGAAATTGGCTGAAATACAATTTTTGTTTTATGTATGCATAGACTGAATAGAGCAGGAATCTAGAGGTGTAGGTAGGGAAATAGGATTATAACGTCTGACCATAGAAACTGGTGATAAAGGGTATATCTGACATGAATATATGGGATTTAGGGGTAACTTGTATTCCTTATTTCATGCATGTGATTTCTATTCCATTATGGCAGTTCCATGCGGCGAAGATATTCAGAATAAGCAGTAATTACATCATGTTAAGATTGAAGTGAAGAATTACAATTTTAACAGCTGTTTTTTAGGGAATCATGGTCAGCATAGGGCCTAGAAATAATACACACATTGTTGGAATAAAAAATCAATATCTTCAAGCAATTACATAGTTATAAGTAAAGAGGTTCCATTGGTGGGAAGCAGAATATAGCACTCCGGCGCATGCTGAGCTGCATTCTGTACCAGGATGAGTTCTATTTACTTGAGTGCAATTATTCACAGAGCAGACTATTTAGACTAAGTTTTACTGAAAAGTAATCATATTACTTTCTAATCCTTAATTTTCAAAGCCTCAAAACAGAGCTGGTCAGAAAACTAAGTTTGAACTTTTCTGGCAACAGGCTTGTACTTCTATTAAAAATTGTAGTTAAACAACAACATGTTAGTTTTTCACAGAAAAGAGCTTCAGAGATGCTAGGCTTAGACTTGAATTATTTCCTTAAACTATTAGAATAGATTTACCAGAAATGTAAATTAAAATGGTATTAGGTCACTGAAATACCAAACTAATTAACTCCAGAACCTCTCTTGCTGAGTAAATTATTCTCTGTTTAGCAAAAGCACAAGATGAAGTATCCCCACATGGTCTACTGAATACCCCAGTTCCTTAAAGTGCCACACTGTATCTGTAGCCAAAGTATTATTTCTTCAGAATATATTCAGGGTGTTTTTATATACCCAGTTAGTAAGTGCTTGTTTTGTCTGATATTTCACTATTCTTAAAAAAGGCCCCTAGGCCTCCTCTTCTGGAGAAGTGATATTAAAAGATCTTTTAGTAAAGGGTGCTATGAGCTTATTTATAAAAGCATAATTCCTGTAGTTACAATCAGAACTATGAATGCAAGATAAGCATATTGCCTATGGCATTGTTAACTTTCCTTTTCCATTAAGGAGTCTCGGCACAACAGCACATTTGAAGAAGACTCTGAAGGGGATAATGATTCAGAAGAATTTTATTATGGAGGACAGGTAATGGGGGAGATTTTTGGACAAGTTTCAATAAATTAATCTATGAAAGCTGTGGTACTTCATTCCAGTATTAAAGTATGATAATAATTAATTTCTTATGTTCGTTCAACATCTGATAGAATGCCATGTGTATAGATGTGGTATTTTATAGCAAAGATAATTGTTAAACTCTATGATTATATTAAATTTAAAATAATATTAGTTTGTTGACATTTCCAAAGCTGTAAGAATAGAAGAAACAAGTATGCTTCAAAACATTTGAAAGTAGAAGCCAGTTGCTTACTTCCAGGAAACAGATACTCTGTCTTTATAGCTACCTTTATAGCTTATTGATACAAATGGGAAGTCAGGCTGGATCCAAATCTGTTTCCTTCTGGATGATTGCCATTTTGTGAAGCACTGTAATTTAATGGTAAAAATGGTTATTACAAAACAATTTTGGTGTAGGTAATAGTCCATTCTTTTTTTGAGCTCTACAGTTAAATTCACCTTGAGAAACACTGCATATTTTTAGATGAATGTACTGTCTTTCTTGTTCCCTCAGCAGAATTAGTTATTACTACATTCTGTGTATATATTGGGAAATAAAAATCTATTAATCTCTTTTCCTTTTCAAATGTCAATAAAGCACATCACAGTGCTAGTTTCTTCATTCATATTTTTCATATCTTTTTAGTCTTAACTATTGCCCCATAGAAATGATTTCTTTTTTATATTATTACAACTGCTTATTTTGGTGAACATTTCAATGGATTATGATGGCTCAATGCCTCAGCCTTAATACTGAAGCCACCTGTGCCTTGGGTAGGCAGGGTGGGTCAGTGCAGAGGGTGTGGGGTGCTGCTCATGAACAGGACATCACTGCACCTCTTATCTGGCAGAGCAAAAAACCCTGATGGGGTTTGGACATAAAAAACACATTGAAGTGCTTTACTCTTAAAAAAACAACAACAAAAAAAAAAAAAACAAAAAAACCCCACCTATGAAAAAATCTATTAAAAATTATACTGAAGCTGGAACTGAAAGAATGTATTTTTGGTGTCAGAAATAACTGACATGGGGTATTGGCTCATGTTCACTTTAGAAATGATTACAGGAATTGCCTTTAGCTCCTAACTCCTACAGCCCCACAGAGCTCTGGAGAGGACTGTGTACACATACTGCCATGCAAAGAGCAATGTCTGAGAGCAAGAAGTGCTCTGATTTTGCCCTGTAGTGATGAGTGCTGTGTACTGGCTCCATTTTTCAATTCTGCAGAAAGGGCAGTAACCTCAATGGGAAGGAAAAGGTAGCAGATGGCCCTAGAATGTTTGGTAAAGGATGCTGCCCATGCCCAAATGAAGGAATATGTATTCACACTGCTTACGAGATATGAACACAGAGAACAGTACATAATTTTACAAGGTGTAAAAGGTCTGTGTATCGTCAATACTAGCTAGAATTTAGTTGCCTTGTATTTGAAGTGGAAGCTACATTATATTGCGTTGTCTTTTTTTTCAGGTAATACTTTCAATTGAAGGAATTTCACTTGGAAAAAAATACAGTTAGAACAGCTATAAAAATAATCAGATGATTGTGAATGCCTTGAGTATAGAATATTCAAAAAAGCAAAATAAGGAGAAAAAGACAACAGAAAGTGTAATTAACAAGAGAAAAAAAAATATTATTTTAATATTTCACAGTGTGCAAGACAGTTGGGAACTGTCGAGGTCAGGGATAACTCTTAACATTTTTAAGTAGTTACAGCTGGAAAAGACAAGAGAGCAGCTGGTGATGAAACAAGGTCTATTGTCAATGGGAAATGTCATTTGGTGGGCAGTGAAAACAAGATACGACATTTTGGTCATAAATTAAATGTTTGTCTGCTTCCTAGGCACCTGCTTGTAATCCTCCCTAAGGATTTAATGGATAAATACTTTAAAGTAGCTGAGTGATTCAATAGCCTAAGCCCTATTGATTTTCAATGGGATTTAAGTTTGTAAATCACTTAATCTCCTTTAAAAATGCAACCTTTTGTCATTATGTGAGACAAAATAATCTGAATCAGGTCTCAGATTAAAAACTGAGGCTTTCTAAACACAGACCCTTCAGACACAGTGAAGTTATCAGATATCTTAGGTTTTATATTGACTTTCCCTGAAACTCTTTGTTAATACTTGCTTTAAATCACTATCTTTTACATTTGCAAATGAGGAGATTGAAACAGTAATAATACTGCCTTTGGCGCTCTCTCTCTCTCTCTTCTGCTTCAGGACATACATGCAAATGCTAAACTGGCTGGCAGTTTTTCTGTGTGCAACAGCATGTTTGTGGCACTAATTCAGGGATGGAAAATACCATACTGTGGTCTTATAACTTGCCAGAACACTGCTTTGTTACCTTTTTGAATTAAAAACCTCTTACCATCAGAAAACAGATTGGAGAAAGCATTATATTCAGCAGTTTGGTGTTCTGCATAGTTTTCCTTTTGGATTTTACTGTTCCTAATACTTACTATATTGATATTGTGAAAAGATTGCTGTGCTCTCTCTGGAAGGAGGACAGCAGTTACTTATACACCTTTAAATAACTCATCTTTGAGTAATGAGCATGTAAAAAGGATTCGATTTCTTTTACCTAAAGTGATAAAATAAAATAAAATAAAATAAAATAAAATAAAATAAAGGTTTTCTTCCCATGCTCTTCTATTTGAAAAATAGTTCTTGTATGCTTGCCCAAACAAGGGAGGGATATTTGGCTTGTACCTTCTGGTCATGAATATCATTGATATATCTGATGAACACAAGCTTGTGCTATGTTGAGTTCTGTGCCTTACATTTCAAGAGTTCTAGGTCTAATAAAATTATTCTTTGCTAAGAATCACATGTAAAAAGTGATTAGCTGGATATTATTTCAGTTCTATTTAAATTTACTTGATTAGATTGAGAAGTGTATCTCTAGATATCAGGGCTGAAAGTATCACAGAACTGGTCCCTTTCAGATCTGAATATAGAAATGGAAGAAACAATATTGCAGTTAGATACGGTTCTGCAATAGCAGGAATTCTCTGCAGGACTTCCTGTATAAGGACATATATATGTGTGGCTGTCTAAAGGGATAAATTACACTCTCATATATGTAACTCTCTGAATTTGTCAAAGGTACAAGCCAAATCCTACTCTCATTTATGAATGTCAAAATCTAGGGAGTTCATTAACTTTTGTGGAATTGCTGTCATTCTAATTGTTGTAAAGAGATGGAATTAGGTTCACACAACCAGGAGCATATGTTGTAAGGAGAAGGTAGTAACAGACTGTGAATAGATTGCTACAAGCCTAAAGATGTATTTTGGTCCTTGTAGAAGACAGGAGGATATTAGTTATTTTGACTTCATGCAGTCCAGCCAAACCAGCTCAACAAGTTTTGCTTTACAGTGTAAGCACTAACATAACTGTTTCCAATTTTTGTGTAGAGCTTGAAAAAAAAGGTGTCAGTGTCTAAATAAAGGTTTTGTTACACTGTCTCTGGTAAAATACTTAAAATGAAAAAGTGGGTTTTTTTCCATCTGATGTCATTGCACTGGGGAATGGAATATAGCAAATTAGGAGAGTAAAAATGTAATTTAGAGGCTAAGATGCTTTGTATATAAAGTAGTTTCCTGCTTTTTTTGTTGAACCTAAGCTATTCTCTGTCTAATGTATATGAGAGTATGATAATAAGCGAGAGGGAGCTTACCTTTGTCCTGTTGTGGTTGGACTGAGACTATATGATTGGGAAAATCTGGTTCTTCTTCTATGTCAAAATTTTAAAATGTGTAAGTGCCCCAGAACTGACCTCAGGACAAGACAAGAGAGAGGGGTAAGTCCTTTGCATCTTCTCTTCACACAAACAGAACTGGTACCCTCAGTAAGTTTTGATACAGAAGTGACTGCTTTGCAAATCTCTTTTTTTAACAGAGCTACCCCACCTCAGTGTTTCAGCTTATCAGCACAGTGTCCTTTCTGAGCATGGCATTAAGAAGTCTTCATGCAGCATATTTTGCAGGGGAACTTCAGCAAGCCTAGGTCAGATGCCAGCAATGAAACTAATAAGACCTCATAGGATTTTCTTTTTTTTCCCTGGTAGGTTAGCTATGATGGAGAACTTCACAAACACCCACAGCTGGAGGCTGATTTGACAGCAGTAAGAGAGATCTATGGACATAATGCAGTATCTCTCAGGTATGTCACTGACTTTTCCATATTATGGAACTTTGAAGATTTTGAAGACTTAGTTCCATGTGGACCTTCCCTCACTGTCAAAGCACAAATCTCTTCTGGTATTCTCTGTGTATTGTGTGGCAATGAGAGGAGCACTGCTGGATAGCAGTAATGCTGGCATTGTTTTTTCCTTTTTTGTGGTTCAGTGCTGATAGAAATGGCTGTGCTGCAAACAAGCCCTGCAAGCCTGTTCTGAAACGTAATTGTCTTCTGCAATTCAGTCAGTATTTGATCAGACTGTTGTATTTTGTTGAAAATTACTACTTGGCATTATTCTAGACCCTTGTTAAACTAATTGTCAGCCATATTCTCTCTTTTGCCCTGGATGTGAACAAGAGGAATCAAAAAGTCACAGAATGGTTTGGGTTGGGAGGGACCTTAAATATCATCTAGGTCCAATCCACCTGTCATGGGCCGAGGCATCTTCCACTAGACCATGTTGCTCAAAGCCCCATCTAGCCTAGCCTTAAACACTTCCAGGCATGGGGCACCCACAGTTTCTTGCAATAAAGAATTTATTCTTAATATCTAATTTAAATCTACGGTCTTTCATCTTGAAGAAGTTATCCCCTGTCCTATCTCTGCATGTCCTTGTAAAAAGTCCCTCCCCAGCTTTACTGTAGGCCCTTCAGGTGCTGGGAGGCCACTATAAAGTCTCCCTGATGTGTTCTCTTCTCCAGGCTGAACAAAGCCAACTATCAGCCTGCCTTGACAGGAGAGGTGCTCCAGCCCTCTGATCATCTTAATGACCCTTCTCTAGACTTGCTCCAGGAGTTCCATGTCCTTCATCTGCTTGGGGGTTTTGAAGACCCAAGGAACTGCAATTGAATAGTTGTATTTGGGATTAGGAAACAAATGAGATAAATGTTTAGTTGCCAACCTGCTATGAAATTGAGAATAGCTTGATAGTAGGCTCCCTCAGTTTCCTAAAATTGAAACATTATATGTAACCTTTCAGAAGCTTTAATGCATCTAATTTAGTGAATCACCTGATTCATTGGAAGCATTGTTGTCTTGTTGAGCTTGTTGTAGTAGAAATTGGTGTCTGTGGCTGCTTTTGGCATGTGGAAAATGTTAATGCTTCTTCCACTCTCTTGCAGTTAAAAATACTCATAAATTCTTGGAAATTACAAACACAGCATTAAGCATTCGGTTTCATCCCCCTCCTGCTGCTCCACTTCTCTGTGGAGAGAGAAGTCTGTCTGACAGTGACACCCACTAAGGTGCATATTTCCTACAAGTTGACCCTCTTAGTAGTCTCTTGCTGTCACAGAGTCAGCTGTACATATAAAAGTGAAATTCCTGTACCTGCATGCTTTTCACCACTGCTCTTTGAAATCTGACCATGTAATGAGAAGGCCCCTTGTAAGAACTGTATTTACACTGCTTATTTACTAAAGGACAGAGGACGTCTGGTAACTTCAAAATCAAGATGTGCTCATGGAGCCATTGTAGGCAGCAGATCATAAATGGCAGGTCCTGGAACGGACCATGATTTCATCCTGCCTTTCAGCTTGGGGAAGTAAAACTAGAGTCAGCATCATGTGTCTAAAATCCATTTTTCTAGA
Source organism: Chaetura pelagica (assembly GCF_000747805.2). Taxonomy (NCBI): domain Eukaryota; kingdom Metazoa; phylum Chordata; class Aves; order Apodiformes; family Apodidae; genus Chaetura; species Chaetura pelagica. The sequence continues at coordinate 1,132,968 of NW_009952478.1, read as the reverse complement.
AAGGTACTAGAGTCGGGGCAGAGTGATTTCAGTGAGTATGGAAATTCCACTAGTTTGTTGGTTGTTTTTTTTTATCTTATCCTTTCTTCCACTAATAATTCTATTATTACTTGAGCTATGTTTCTGTTTAATTTCTGAAATTATGCTTCTTCATAGCCTTTTGAATCTCAGCCACATGAGCAACACCAGCTTCTGTTCATAAACATTACTTAAGAGTTCATAACAATATGTTCATTGGATCTACTGGAAAATTCACAAAAAATTGGGAGGCTACTTTTGTGTAGGATAGTGGCTGAGCTACTCGGTGGAAAATTTCACTCTTTTAAAGCCAGGACTTCAGTGAGCTGTAGGAGGTCAAGCCTGTACATGTAGCTCTGGGTGACCAGCTGCCAGAGTGGCTGGGAGACCTCCAAGTAACACAGCCCTGGCCAGCCATTTACCTGTCCTGTGTGTGCCATGTGTGATGCATCTGACTTGGAGAGAGACCTTGGATTTGCCCTTAACAGAGAGAAGCATTGGAATGCTGAGGTTTGGTTGAAGGGGTTCCCCTCCAAAAAATTTCACAGGAGGTCAGGGCATGTCCTGTGTCAGCTGAGTGCTGCCATCAGCTGAGAGGCCACCTGTGTAGGAGATAGTTACAGCCACAAAAATATTTTTGCATTTCAGAATTGCCTTTTCAACTTATTTATGCTTAACTGCTGCTGTGCACTTAGTCTAGTTTAATGGGAGAGTGTCACAGTTACTGTGAAAACAAGCATGTAAATGCAGTGTAAAGAAAAATAACTAACTTGTAGGAGCTAATCTGTGAAAAATTGGGGAGTGATTGTACTTTTACAGTATTGTCCATTTAAGTAAGTTAAATTAGCAGGAAAGTGATTTTTTATTTAGGTGTACGAATGAGTATTTTCTAGCGCTGTTTTTCAGAAGTCTTCAAGTAGGTTGGTGTAGGGCAATCAGAATGAGTCAGAAAATAAGTGGCAGAAAAGTCACACATTAAATGTAAGCTTTTAGTTGGCAATGGAACACCTGTGAGCATAAGTTAAAGCTGAACCTTGGGGATTCCGGCAATACAACACATAACAGATAAAATTATTTAACTATTGCCTTGAGCACATTATAGGACAATCTTTATGTTTTGACAAACAAATGCTTGAATGCATGAAGCAATCCCACTGGTATAATATGCCACCCTCTTGGCTATGTTGTATTTGTCTTCAATGATTTATCTCAAGCCTCTCTCCTTAGGTTACTGCCTGTTTTAAACTAAAACACTTTTGAAAATTAACTTTGGTTTTCTTTCATCATAAATAGGAGCAGCATGTAACCATTAGTGTTTTCTTGATTTATTTGTGTAATATATGAGACAAAAATACATAGCAGCATAGAGAATTTGAGGGATTTAGCAGGAAAAATGATTTAACTTGTTTAAACAAGATCCCATGGAAGAAAGTTTCATTGCGGCAGACAGTCACACTCCGGGAATATTGTTCCAATCTATGTAGATGTGTATTTTATAACCATTCTGATTTTATGGACAAGATTATGCTTTATAAAAGCCTCCCTGTCATAAGTATTCCTGGGCTAAGGAGTATAGTATCTTAAAGATCTCTAATATAATGTAATTCTTTCCTTTCAGGGAATATGGAGCCATTGATGATGTAGATATTGATCTGCATATTGATGTTAGCTTTCTTGATGTAAGTATTCTAGTCACAGGCTTATATGATGAACATTAATACCCATTTAATTCTGCTACACATCAGACTCTCTGGACAACCACTGAGACTTTCCTTTTTTGGAGACTTGACCTTCACAAGTGACTGTCACATTATTGATTGCTATTCAGTGCGAATGTTTCCTTTTCCTTTTATGATCACATTGTTAAAAATGCTTTGTAAGCTTTTTTTACTGCATGTGTATTTCCTTTCAAACAAGATTTCTGAATGGTAAATGTTTTAACTGATACAAATTAAATACATTTCTTCTTTTTCTATTCTAGACATTAGTTAGATGAAAGCACTTCCTAAAGTCATGGAGGGAATAAGATCTTGGCTGGAGCTCTCCTGTGTGCTCCTCAACATCTGCAGCTGATTAGGGAGAGGCTTGAGTGGCAAAGGAGACACAAGACAGTGGTGCTGTTGACTGGCAGCATGACTTCTGTAACAGTTATGCTGTCATTTACTCCACACTTTCTCACCTCATCTGTGCAGTAACTTCCTGTCCTTTACATAGAGAATAATAATTAGTGCTCTTAGTGGCATTGTCACCTCGTTCACAGATATGTCATATTCTCAGTTCAGCACAGCATGTAAGATAGTACTTACTGGGCTTTTCTAAATTTAAGAAAATCTCATTGTACCTTGAATTGTTCTAATCATTCTTAGGGAGCTGAAGTTTCCTTTGCCCTGTGTTATGGTATGAATTTCCTTTCTATCTTTGTTTGCTCCTTTGCTTCTCAGCTTTGAAGTAGTATCTTTTAATAAATAGGAATGTGTCTGCCTGTAGTATGTATAGATGTAGTGTTGTGTATAAACCTGCGCTCAGTTTAAGTGAGCATACGCAACAACTGTAAGTGTTCTAACACTGCTCTTAGGGGCATCAGCAGGCAGTAGTTTATCTTAAGTCTCAAGTTTAAAGCTGGAGTAGATATTCCACAACTGGGTGAATAGTTGGTGTTTATAACAACCCTAAGGAAGACTGACAAAATGCAGCAGTTCCTCATGATGGCAAATGCTGTCTGTTTTCCTTTTGTCTTTCACTAGGAAGAGATTGCTGTGGCTTGGGATGTAGTTCGCACAGAGCCTATAATAGTGCGATTGCACTGTTCGCTCACACAGTACTTAAATGGCCCAGGTAAGTCAAGGGTTTTCTTCATGTGCCTGTTATGGTGCCTTGGTCTGAACCATGTACTAGGTGGCAGATACTCATTCACTGCGAAATCTTTAACCCTGCATATGCTTAGATCTATTGCTGAGAGCAGTTCTACTGGTTTGAAATTATGGTTACATACACTGGCCTGTCTGGGCCCTCAGTAATGACATGGGCATCTAATAGGAACTTTCATAGGTTGATTTTTTGAGTTTGTTTTCCTGATACCCTTTGAAATGCAGTTGCTTCTCTAGGAACCAGAGTTAAGTATAAAGATCTACAGTTTCTAATATCATTTCCTGATTTTGGAAATGAGATATCCATTATAAGGTATACTTAGACAGACATCTGCAGCACAATATGTCCTTTTTCACATACCTTTGAAGAGTCAAGCCATGATAGTTATCATTTGAGTTTCTGAATTCTAAAAGACTTTGTGAACTCTTGGAATCTGTAGATTTGGATGAGTTGTTAAGTGAGTAAAGCTTCCTCATGAAAGTAAAAATGGTCAAATTTCTGAAGAATCAACTGATTTTGAAGAATTGGAACCATTCATATGAACGAGTCAACTTCAGATACATTTTTACAGTGAAAGGCAGAACTAAGTTGCAATTTGAACCATAACTTGCCTGGCTTTGGAGTCTTCTGGAGCAAGCTGTCAGTTCAAGACTTGTATCTGCAGGAGAATTTTCTGCCTCTGGAAACTTAATAGATATTTCCAGACATAATATGTTTAGCAAAATCTGTCCCAGAGAGCTATTTTTATAGGGTATATTGGCTGCTGCTGCTAACTATAAGCTATAAAGCAATATTCAGTTCATTCAAACAAGCATTTCATTATGTACTTTTTTTCCTGACTTTGTTTTTCATACTCTGTTTTATAGCTTCAGTGTTTTTGTAAATATGCAGATCTTATGATATGTATTTCCCTAGCACGTAGCAGTGTTAGTATTCAGAATATTTGTTTTGAAAATTACATAATTTAAAAGTTAAAAAGTGCAGCAAATAAGAGGAAGTGAAGCATGAGAATGAGCATGCACTAGGAAATTATCTAGTGAAATAAAAAGTAACAAGAAGATGTCTTCTGCGCTGTTGACAAGATTCAAATGGAATACTCAGTTCCCAGTCCAGCAGGTGACTGGTTGTGGGAGTGCCTGAGTACTGAGAAAAGCAAGATCAGGGCCAGAGGCAAGTGCTTTGATGTTGTGTTGATTTCAGCTACTGTTGCAGCCATGTCTCATTATTTACCAGAAAAGGAGAAAGAGATCAACCATCCTTTGTGTTAACAAGACTCGTTCTTGGTGAATTCCTCTTCCCCCTGAAATAATGTTGTTTTAAGATTACTGGGCCATAACGTTATGCTACATCTTTTTCTCCTGTAGTACTTTCTGTTGATTGATAAAAGAAACAGAAATGTGGTATACACCAAAGCTCTGTGGGGGACATATATACCATCTTGTAGCTGTGTAATATCCTGATTTTAGATAGTTGTTCTTCTAGTTAATAGCTTATCTCATTATTATACTTGCTGGCAGTTTCTCCAATATGCCTTAGAAACCTGACTTAGATGAGGATGAGTCAGCCTGTGGAGGTACCGGACTATGTCCTCTAGTCTAGATGTCAGATTTTAAGATTGCTGGTCTAGGTATGATGGTTCTCATAGAAAATATTCCCCCACACCATATGTCCTAAATTTGATAACCTAAAGACATTGCTACCACTAATCAAATCAGTAATGCCTTTTGAAAGAATCATGATTTTGTCTTTGAAAGTTGAGGTTATATTTGAGTAATAATGTTAGAGAAAGAGTATCTACAGGGCTTTGAACTTAGTAAAATTGGATGGCAAGATTAGATATATTTTATTTAAAAATTTAATTTATTAAAGTGAAATAAAAGGATAAACTTTGACATTCTGAATAAAATCTGGCTTTCTGAGTGATCGGAATAATACAGATTTTAAAATACTGATTTACTTTTCCTAATAAAATTTGAACCAACCCCATTTTTTTTCTTTTTTTCTCCTTTTTTATTTTGCTGTGGTCATTATCACCTTATGTAATACAAAGTATGAAGTCTGTTCATGCTTGTAATTTGTGTTGGCTGTTGTCCTTCCCTGAGGACCTGTGGCTCTTTCCACAAATACTGGATTCCATCTGCCAGTTCTATCTAGTAAATGTTATTAAAGGATTTCAGTAACACTGAGAGCTGTGAACCTGTACGTGTTCAGTTTTCTGGCAGTTATTTCAGGTCTTGCAGAAAACTCAGGGTAACCCTTGGCCACTGGAATTAATATATCAGTCACAGAATCATGGAATCATCTTGATTGGAAAGGACCTCGAAGATCATCAAGTCAAACCACAACCTAAATCCACCAACCATAAAGTAATCTAACCATTCAGTGCTTAAATCATGCTACTAAGCACTATATTTATTTTAAACACTTTCAGGGACTGTGACTCCACCACTTCCCTGGGCAACCTGTTGCACTGTCCAACCATGCTTTGGCTAAAGAAATTCTTTCTAATACCCAGCCTGCGCCTCCCCTGATGCAGTTTCAGGCCATTTCCTCTCGTCCTGTCATTATTCACTTGGGGGAAGAGGCCAACTCCCATCTCCCTACATCCTCCTTTCAGGTAGTTGTAGAGAGCAATGAGATCTCCCCTCAGCCTCCTCTTCTTCAGACTAAACAATCTCACTTCCCTCAGCCTCTCCTCATAGGGCTTATTCTCCAGACCTTTCACCAGCTTGGTAGCTCTTCTCTGGACACGCTCCAGCAACTCTACATCCTGCTTGTAGTGAGGGGCTCAGAACTGGGCACAGTGCTCAAGGTGTGGCCTCACCAGTGCTGAGTACAGGGGCACGATCTCTTCTCTACTCCTGCTGGCCACACCATTCCTGATGCAGGCCAGGATGATATTGGCCTTCTTGGCCACCTGGGCACACTTCTGGCTCACATTAAGTTGGCTGTAAGCCAGCACCCCCAGGTCCTTCTCCACCATGGAGCTTTCCTCCCCAAGCCTGTAGCTTTGCATGGGATTGTTGTGTCCAACGTGCAGAACCTAGAACTGGACCTTGGCAAGCCTTATGCAATTGGCCTCGGCCCATCTATCCAGTCTGTCCAGGTCTCTCTGCAGAGCCTTCCTTCCCTCCTCCCAGCTTTATGTCATCTGGAAACTCACTTAGGAAGCAAGGAAGCACTCCATCCCCTCATCTAGGTAATTAATAAAGGTCTTGAACAGGACTGACCCAAAACTGAACCATGGGAGATGCCACTGGTGACTGGCCACCTGCTGGATAATGGATCTTGTATTAAAACACCCTCAGAAAGAAAACCCAGATGCTAATAAATTTAGTTTATTCCACTCTGTGCTTTCTGCATAGTCACAGGAACTGTAGTGTATAAAAACGACTTACTTGAAAAAATGTCTAAGAGATTTGATGAGATAAATTACCAGTCCACATACATGTAATCTGATGCTGCTCTCTAGTACTTGCAGAATACAAAAAAACAAAGACATATTTTTGTAATTAAAGTTAGTGGGAAGAGATGCTTTTGGGGGAACTAAATTTGTAAAATACTCGATTGTAAAATTCCAAGTAAGATTGTCTGATATTCCAAAAATGACAATTCATTTCTTAACAGTCATAGATTTCACCAGTGCTTCAGTGGCATTGTCTATAGTAAAAGTTCAGCTAGAACAGTGTTCTTAAATTTTACTTACATGGTCATGAGTTCTTGATTATTGCTGTAAGTTCACATATCAACAATATTTCCTTTTTCCATAGTGCCAACTGTGGATGTATTTCAGATCTCTACTAAAGAAAGATTTGGGCTGGGACATCAACTGAAAAAGTAAGTCTAGAAAAGTGTAGACCTCTGTTTTTAGGCAACTGTTACACTCTTCTTAGTTCTTGGACTATATCAAGTAGTATAAAATCCACAGGTTGTCAGGTTGTTTGGATCAAAGTGTTTTGAACCTATTTTTCTCTAAATAAAAAGAACAGGATTTGGGTTTTTAAGGTCAGTTTTGATAGTTGCCTGCCACAGTTTCTGTCACTTTGCTGCAATTTAGTTAGCAAACTGAAAAAGTTCAAAAGTCTGTAGCTAGGAATGTTCAATTTCATTTTTCTGCTTAGATGGTGAAGCCTCAGGAGCAGGAGTCTTTTTGAGCATCATGCATAGCCTAGGGAGGCTATGCTTTCATGATGGCCTCTAGGATTAGGCCATGTGCATTTTGAAGACAAGAAGGAAGAATAGTTGAAAGAATTACCAGTTTCATGTGGTCGTGGTAGAATTCAATTTAATGAAGTTTTGCTGAGCCATCTTTTCATGTATGCTTGTGTACGTGTAATAAAATGACAAGAGTCTAGGCTTTAATATCTGACCATTACCACATTAAGAATCCCTTAATTAAAAAAGAATAATTTGCTGTTTGGTGTTTAAAGAAACTCAGTGTGGCATTTTTGTAACCTTACAAATGAAGCAATGTTTCTAAAATCTCTGTTGTTCATGACTTGGAAGAAAAAAAAAAAGCTCCTCATACATGAGCAGACACTAAGAAGATTTCAGTATTTACACTGCCTCTGGTTTGTGCACTGGGTAATTACTAAAAGTTCCTGTAAGACATGTTCAAGGACATAGTTGCATAAATCTAAGTTAAGTAGAAAACCCATGAACCCCATGGCCACATGGTTATGGCAACAGGATATTAATCTCTGAAGAATCACTAAATTTTCCATAAAGTCTGTACCAATTTCCACTTTGACTTCATCACTCAAAGACCCCAACTGCTAGATTAGACTCACAGAGTAATTTGACATGGAAGGAGCTATCGGGGATCACCTAGTGCAACCTCCTGCTCCAGGTAACACTAACTTCAGAATTAGATTAGTTCACTCTGAGTCTCAAATAGCTGCACTGTGGAATCTCCAGCCTTTGTGGGCAACTTATTGTACCTTGCCAGTCTTCTTGTGGATGTCTTCTTTTTATAGCCTTTATATTTTTTAGCTTTCCTTGCCAGAACTTGTAACTGCTGTCTTTTGCTGTCCATCTCTGGGAGTTGCCTGGCTCTGTCTTCTGTGTAAACCCTCTTTGAGTAGTGTAATGTTCAACATCCTTACCTTCATGTTTGTGCCTTAGGAGAACATCCTCCTATTGAGCAATGCAGAGGCTGTAGCTTACCTCTGTAGTCACCAGAGAGACAGATGCCTATAGTTGGAAGCAATGCCTTTGAATTTGTCTGTGTATCTGCATAAGAGGTATACCTGCATAAATCTTGCAGTGGTTGTTTATATAGACCATATTCTCAATAAGAGTTCTGTGTAAATTAGTTTTATGTGAGGAAAAAAGCATTTTTGAGAAGCTGAGACAGCCAATCATCAGTCCACATGCATAAGAGAAAAACTCTACCTGAGAGTGAGAACATTGCATCTACATGGTGAACAGATAAACCCTAGTATTACATTCAGTGTGTTTGGCTAGGAAAAGAAAATAATCTTTTCTTTCTTAATTTGCAGAATCATGCAGACGTTTGTTACACAACAATGGAAGAACTGCAAAGAGAAATCTAATTGTACGCACAATAAAAAGATGTCTGACAAAAAGGTGAAATCCCCTCTGCACATCTTTTCTACATTGCGCAGGTAATAGCAAGGAAAATGAGCTGTTAACACCATATCCTGTTCAAAATCCACAGCAGACTTCACAAGGTGAAATGCTGACTTTTCTCCACAGAGAAGTGCTCTATTTTTATCTTACCTCATGGTTTTCCAGTCCTTGCTTTCATGACATCGAAAGTGAACTAGGTATACTGCAGCTTCTAAGACTAATTGAAGGCAGAGCATTTCAGTGCCCCACTCTCTGAAATAGCCATGTTTAAACTGGAATTGGGAAAAAATAATTGTATTTAACTTGTGTTTGTGTCTTTGTAGGTTGGTAGCATTTGACTGATACTTGAATAGGAAGAATATGTATATTTTTTAAAATTATGGTTTTCTCACTGTTCTTTCCACAGCTGTGTGTATTTTTAAAAACTAGAATGGTCATTAATGGAAGACTAACATTTATTGCTGCTGAGCACCCACCCCTCTCCACTGTTTGAGTGCATTAATGTTCACCACATCAAATGCAGGCACAGAATTTAAAGGAACAAAGGCATTATTTATATAAAAAGTACTTTGTGAATAGTTAATTTGAATTCATTATGACTTCTGCTAGTTACTCATACTGTTAATTGTAAAATCAGGCTCTGACTTTACCTCTTTCAGGAATGTGGCTATTTACTCTAACATGTTTTGCTGCCTATGAAGAGGGTTGACAGATCACCTCTTCTGTGAATTTGAATTGAATGCTTCTTTGAACATTCCTTCTTGTCAATTAATTTTGCCATTCTAAATTATGTGTATAAAAAAAGAGAGGGAGGAGGAAGAAGGAAGGAATGTCAAAAATGACAAAAGATTATTTGCCTTTTCAAAGGCAGGAGACGAAAGTGATGTTTTGTTCTGAAAGGGTGTACCTAAGACAGCTCAGTCTTTCTCCTCTTGATTTTGCTGCTGCTGCAGAGCCTGTCCAAAGATGGCTCAGCCCAAACTCAGGGACCCTCTCTCTTCCCAGAGCACCATTCTCACCTCCTGTCTGCAGGAGGGTGGTAGTGATCCAACAGCTGCAACTGTGAGTCAGCAGCCTCCACATGCGTCTTTCGATGTCACCACTTGCTAACAGGGTGGGGAAACCTGCCAGCCTCTCCCCTTGGGGTTTCACTTCTTTTCTGCTCAATCCAAGCCCAAAAAATACTCCAAAGATTGGGTTTTTTTATAAAGAATAGAAAAATGATTCAGCATACCTGTTACATGTTCTTGTTTTGTAAGGACAGTTAAATGTGAACCTTACAGAAATGTGACAGTTCATGTGAATGTTACAAGAGCCTTTTGTTCTTGACTTTCTGCGTTCATTATTTACATCCCTCACATTCTCATTTCTGGTGTTCCAGAGCTAGAATTTCTCTAAAATAGCATAAAGTCTTTCACAATGCACACAGATTATTATGAGTTTTTTAAAAATAATGTTCATTTCATCTGAATTAAATTCAGTTAAATGCCTGAGAGTTTCACTGCTCATTATATCTTTCATTGGATTTGGACATAAAATTAGTTATGCTGTGTCCAGAAGACAATAACTTTATTTGGATCATGCCATAATGATTTCCTACACAGGAAGGGTAGATTTCAATAAGGCAAATGTATTATAACCTCATGTGAAATATGTGGGTTTCATTTCAAAGAGAATTTCCTGAACAAATGGTCTGTTTGGAGAAACAGACTTTTACAAAGAGCTGTAAGAATATATGTCTAATTTTTGTTGAAGTTGTTAGTTGTTTTATTTTGATCAATGAACTTGTGTGTAAATAGGAGCAAGGGGTTTATTTGGTATTGGAAAATAAGTCCTACATAAAATTGCACATTGTTTTAATGTTGAACTGTGTTTATAACTATTGAACTGTATAAAGACAAGTGATACTTAAAATTTTTACATACACGTGGTCTTGCTTGATTTGTACAAGATTTTGATTATTCCCCAACTTTAACTTCTCTATTTTTAAGGTCGCCAAGTTATCCTCCACCTGGCTGTGGTAAGAATAAAACAAAACTGAAGTCAGAACAGGATGGCATCTCCAAAACTCACAAGCTACTGAGAAGGACTTGCTCTAGCACAGTGAAGGCGGAGGATATGTGTGCCACAAAATCTCACAGAACCTTTGGCCGCTCATTGTCGAGTGACCCTAGGACTGAACAGACTATTAAATCGCACAAACTGTTGAATCGTTCTTGCTCTGCAGCTGTCAAGCAGGAGGAGTGCATCACTTTAAAGTCCCATAAGCTGTTAAGTAGGTCGTGTTCTGGGGATCCTCGATGTGAGCACAACAGCACCTTGAAGCCCCACAAACTTTTAAGCAGGTCATACTCCAGTAATCTTAGAATGGAAGAACTGGATGGACTGAAGAATCACAAGTTACTCAGCAAGACATACTCCAATGCCCCTAAATCATCCAAAATGGAGCCTTTCAAGGAGTCCACCATAGCAGAGAGCAGGAGGCTCTCTCTTACCTCAGGGCTTATTGGTATCTTAACACCATCTTCATCATCACCTTCACAAGCTGCTGTGCGTAATAATTTTTAATTCTGCTCATTTTCCTCCTATTAATTTCCAAGTATGCTCTTATGCTTGTTATGCAAAGGCATTAATATTTAGTACATATATGTTAGTGAAAATACTGGATATATGTAATATATGTTGGAAGACAAGGTAAATGGAGTCAGCTTTTAAGAATTTAAACTACTGTGGATGCACTTATATTTAAGTTATAAAACCAGAAGTTGCTTAAGTCAACACAGAGATTTTACGTGTCACATTGAATATATCTCAATGTACAGCTGCTGGCCATGAGAAAATTCAGTCAACCACTTCCTTTCCTGGCTTATTCCTTGCTGCAGGAAGGAGGGAGAGTGTGCACTTCCAGGCTGCAAAATTAGCTTGATCACACAGGTCTTTTCTGATTTCACTGTTTGCTTTGCCTAGGAAGTAGCCATCTCTTAGCTTGTTTGGGTACCAGGTCACCTCTCCTGGTCTTTACATCTGTGATCATCATTGTAGTGGAAGGAGTGCAGTCATGATTCAGCTCACCTCTTGGGCATTGGTATTTTGTGAAAGGCTTAACCGTCAAGCATGCTGGTGGCAGCTGGAAGTTGGGGAAGGAATTAGGTCCACAGTGGCTTCCTTTCTTTACCCAGAGACATGATCGTTTAGGAAAAAAACATTAGCACATTTTACATTTAAGAAAGAGCACTCAAAAGTAATTCTGCCTCTTTAAAGATGACTTCTATACTTTAGAAGATAGAATGGGTCTGTTTGCACTTCTTCAAGGCACCTCTCTGATTTCTGTGTTAGATCTGGAGCAGGGGACTTAGGAGGCTGTCCTCTCCACTCCCTTAGCATGATGGTATCTTGATGTTCTTAGCAAGAAAAAGCTGATTCTTGCTTGAAATGCCATACATATATTCAAAGTAGTGTACTGTCAGTAATTAAATTACATTGAGTGTACCATGTCTCCTGGTAAATTAGTTTAATAAGCTGTGAGCTATACTCCTTGGATCTAAGAGCAGTGATGTACTGTCATGAATTCGTTTATATACGTGCTGTGTGGTTAGTTGCTGTAATTTGCACAGCAATATTCATTGAACAGACTTCTTACTTGTAGAGATGCCTTTTTTCTTGAGTCAGCAGAGGATGTCTTAGCATAGCAAGACTTTCCTAAGCTTAATAGGAAAACTCCCATTGATTTTGATAAGATAATGAAGAGTTCACTAAGTGGTTTCATTACTGATGTTATCAGATGATGTGGAAGAAATGCAAGCCCTACTTGACAGTCTATAAAAACTACCAGTAATTTATTGCTAGAATACATTTATTTTGAGGGAAAATCATCACATACATGGTGAAGTGCAGTTTGACTGATGTTAGCAGAAGAGCATCAGCAGTTCATTTCACATTTTACATGCAGGCACCAGATTCATGGGTAGACTAAGTGCCCAACTGCAGTTTGAAGTCAGTGGAATGTGGGAGTGATGAATTGGGACCATAACTTCTCTTTAGTTTTCAGCTAAAGTATTTCAGTCTTATATATTCATACAGTTGGATTGTTTACCAAGAGAAAAAAAGGAAAAGGTTTCCCAATTAAGCAGTTAGAGAAATTTAAGTAAAGAAGCCTATTTTTAAAAAAGGGGGAAAGAAAGCTGTAAAAGGAGGTGACCTGATGTTATTCAAAAGAAGGGTTGATTGAGGTAGATTTTGTATTTTGTACCTTACTGACTTCTATTAACGGAATTCTTTCTAATTTATATTTCTGTATGTGGAAAGAAATAGGCAGAAAGGGTTTGAGTGGCATCTGAGCACATAGATCTGTTAGCACGGTGCGTAAGATGTGAGATCTTAGTAAATTTAAAATAAAAATATTTTCAGCCTTTCTGAGAGTTACATTAGTCTTTCAAGCCTAAGCAGATAGCCCACATTTGGGTAGCCAGCACACGGTTAAAATGTAATGGAAGTTACCAAAACAACAGTTTGTTCAAATGGTGTGAAGGCGCTGGTGTTTCAATTTGAGATTAAAGTTTTTGAGATGCTGAGATGCAAAATCTGATCAGATTAAAGAACTAAAAAGAAATGGTAAAAATCTATCCCACACTTAGAACACACTAAAAGGATTGATTATTTGTAATGGTTGTGTTATGCAAGAGATCTTTTTAGATGCAAATTCATTTCATTAACATATTTGTACACAAAAATAAAAATGTTTTAACATTCCCTTATAATTAGCCTTTCATCACTGAAGTTGCCTCGACTTTTCCCTTGCAGCAAAATTATGGTGGAAAATGCATTCCAATACGAGACCGTGGCTTTCTTGTGCAGGTAGAGTGTCATATCTTACCCATTTATGAAACACCGTGGAGCATGACCTGACTGTTTATTTTTTTTAATCAGATGTTATTCTCATTTTCATTGTTCTCAGACTATTGAATTTGCTGAGCAGCGGATACCAGTATTGAATGAATACTGTGTAGTTTGTGATGAACCCCATGTGTTCCAGAATGGCCCTATGCTGAGGGTAAGTGGTGTGCTTGCCAGGGTATACAATGCATTTTATAACACTGTAAATAGCAATAGACTATACAAGCTTATTCTAAAGCTATTTAATTATTTCTTGTGTGTTTCATCCTTATCTCCTTTCAGGATGCAAAAATGTGTATTCACTAGATTTTGCTGTAAATAATAATAATAAAAAAAATGTATTGCAAGCAAGGGAGATAGAATTCAGGCTTGGGTAACATCACAGAAACATAAAGGGGGGTGTATTTCACTGAATGCTATTGTGCTTCAGTAGTCACAACTGGATAAGATACAGGAAGTGCATTAGAGTGCTTTCCTAGTCCTTTAGCATTCCTTTAAAAGCTTAGGATCACCTTAGTCCTTGGGCTCTTAGCAAGCTATGACCAAGGTATGCAGATACACTGATGTTAGTGTCACAAGGCTGTGAAATTCTTCTGATCCTCTTTAGCTTATGGGCCGTGGGAATGAGACATCCTCCATAATAAGATATCACTCCATAATGTGATAAAAACGGCAGTAGAAGGAGATGCTCTGTGAGGTGTCTATCTAGCAGTGACCTAGTCCAGGGGGACTGTTGTGGCTCAGTATGCCCAAAGTCTAGCCAACTCTTCCCTCCTTTCATTCTCGTGTAACTGAAACCAGGAATTTTGCAAACTGAGTATTGCAGTGTCTCACACTGCTGGTGAATACATACAGTGAAAAAGAGTAAAACTAGTCATGTGAGACATGCTTTGCCTGGAGCTATTAGCCCAGTGCAGCTTAGTGAGAGAGTATCTTAGGAGAGTAAAATTCTTACCTTTAGGACTGATATTGCTGGCATGGAAAACTATTTAATGGCAATGTGTGAATGGCCTTACACCTGCCAATTTCTCCACAGTGTGAGAAGCACTACTATTTAAGTTGAAGCAGACATCATCTTTGAAAATTCCATGGAACTAAATTAGGAAAGTTACTGCTTAGATGGTAGCAGAAAGTCACCTAGGTATCATCCCCCATGACACTGAGTGGCAGCAGTCAGGCATTCTGACTGCAGGCAGGTTATGCAAATAGGCTGCTGAAAGGGTCTGAAAAAACATCTGCATATTCAGTTTTAAGTCATGGTTAAACTTCTGTACCCTATCAGCTATTCTTTCACTTATTCAAAATCATATCTAGCTTTTAAAAACATAGTTTTCATACATGTTTGTCAGCAACCAAACCCTGATTAGAAGCCTGTAGAAAAGACATCAGTTCCGTGTTAATCTTTGAATGCGCTGCTATGCATATTACCTGTGACAAGATGAGATATGGCAAAGTGAATAATGTTTGGATAGTGAATAAAGTTTGGATAATATTTATTTAAATTTGAGGTTTTATTTGTTGCCCATAGAGCAAAGCAAACAGTAGCATTTATTCTGTTTCACAGGATGAACTATTAAAATAAAACAGAATTAAAAGTCATTGGCTTTAAATAAAAAACTCTTAATTCTTTTTGTTTTCCCAACTTAGAGATTAAAATCCCTCAGAATTACTTTTCTCTGTTTTCAGCTTAGAGAGGAGTCATTATAACCATTTGTTTGAGAGTTTTGTCAGCACTGCAGAACAGAGGAAAGTGCAAACATGTTTGCCACTAAACATATATTCATGAGTATCTTTGCAAGCAGGAAGCTTTGCAAAATGAAATAATGTCCTTATATAACCTAAGGAGGAGGAGATAGCTGGAAGAAATCTAGCATGCTCTGTGTATGCTTGAATGACTCAATAAGCAATATAGAGCCATTAATGAGTCTGCAGTTCTGTAGAAGGTGAGAAAGTATCTCAGTTTGAATCAAACATGAGCTTGCCAAAGGATCTTAAGGAAACTCGCTGTTTTCTACTAAGAGCTCTAGCAGAGGCAGCCTAAAGTAGTCAGTTTATTTACATGCTTTAGCTGCATACACACACATATGCATACATACACACATAATGTATAATGTATATTAAGAGAATAAAGAATGACCCAACTGAAAGAGCACTTTATGTTTAAAGAGCACTTTATGTTTAATACTACTACAACAGCTGATCTCAGGAATACAGTACTTTATTAAGCAGAGTGCATGGGGCTTTCTCTTAAGGCTTTCTCTTATGTCGCTTAATGGATTCCATGTATATTCTCCATGGTCTTCATAAAGAGCTTTAGAGTGCTCATTAATAGGCGGCTTTGTAGCCAGTGTCACCACAATGATTTTGGCTTTTTTGTCAATGGCATAACCAAGCTTGCTGACACCACATGGGAGACACCTTTCTCAAAGGGGGAAGAGGGTCTTTGCACAAGAGATTGCGGATCTGATTGACACGGCTTTAAACTAGGTTTGCATGGGGAGAGTGATGTAACTGGACATGCTAGTGAGGCCACTGGATGTGGTAGCCCAGCACCTGTGGGGCAGTGTGCTAGCATTTTTGCAAATCAGAAGGTCTGCCACCCTTCAATAGTGAAAACTAAATGCTCAGCTCCCTCTCTGAAAAGCTTATACACCAATGCACATAGTATGGGGAATAAGCATGAGGGAAAATCTGTGTGCATTCAAAGGGTTATGATCTGGTGGCAATTACAGAGATGTGGTGGGATAGCTCACATAAGTGAAATATGGTCATGGATGGCTACATCCTTTTTAGGAAAGACAGGTAAAGAAGGCAAGGTGGTGGAGTTGCTCTTTACACAGGAGAGAAGCTAGAATGTATTGAGTTCCATCCAGGGGCGGATGAGTAGCAAGTTGAGGGTTTGTGAGTGTGAATTAAGGGGCAGGCTAGCATGGGTGATAAAGCTGTGAGTGTCTGTTGCAGGACACCTGATCAAGACAAGGAACGTAATGAGGCCTTCTACAGGCAGCTGAAAGCATCCTCGCAGTTACAGGCCTTGGTTTTCATGGGGGATTTTAAGTACCCAGATATTTTCTGGAAGGCCTCCTCAGCCAGCCATTCACAGTCCAGGAGGTTCCTCCAGTGCATTGATGGTAATTTCATGATGCAAATGGTAGATGAGCCAGCAAGGAGAGGAGCTCTGGTGGATCTTGTACTCACTAACAGGGAGAGCCTGGTTGAAGCAGTGAAGGTTGATGGAAGCCTTGGGTGCAGCGACCATGAGATGGTGGAGTTGAGGGTCTTGTGCAGTAGGAACAGAGTACCTAGCAGGATCATGACCCTGGACTTCAGCAGGGCCAATTTTGACTTTTTCAAGCAATTGCTAGGGGAAATCCCATGGGACAGGGAACTAGAAAGTAAGGGGCCCCAAGATACTTGGTTAACATTCAAGGACGACTTCTTCCAAGGTCAAGATCAGAGCATCCCAACAGATAGGAAATCAAGACAGGGGACCAGGAGACCCATATAGTTAAAGAGGAAACTGGCTGAACTTCCAATCAAGTGGAAGAAAAGAGTCTACAGATCATGGAAGAAAGGACTGGCCATCTGGGAGGATGTAGGGAAGCAACTAGGAAAGCTAAGACCTCCTGGGAATTAAACCTTTCATGAGAGGCCAAGGACAACAGAAAGGGCTTCTTTGAATACTTTGCAAGCAAAACTACACTAGAGGCAATATAGGCCCACTGCTGCATGAGGGTGGGTGCCAGAGGATACAAAGAAGGCAGAGTTACTGAATGCCTTCTTTGTTTCTGTCTATACTGCTGGAGACTGGCCCTTGGGCCCCTGAGGCCCCAGAGGAAGTCAAGAAAAAGGGGGAGTTTGCCTTCCTTGATGAGGATTGGGTTAGGGATCAGTTAAGCGATCTGGACATCCATAAATCCATGGGTCCTGATGAGATGAACCTACAGGTGCTGAGGGAGCTGGCAGAAATCATTTTTAGGCCACTCTATCATCTTTGGTAAGTCGTGGGCAACAGAAGAGGTGCCTAAGGACTGGAGGAAAGCAAATGTAACTCCAGTCTTCAAAAAGGGTAAGAAGGAAGACCAGGGTAACTATAGACTGGTCAGCCTCCACCTGTGGAAAGATGATGGAACAACTTACCCTTGGTGCTGTCCCTAGGCATATAACAAATTACAGGGTCATTAGGAGCAGTCCACATGGTTTTACCAAGGTGAAGTCATGTTTGACCAACCTTATAGCCTTTTATGAAGACATAGCCAGGTGCATAGATGATGGTAGAGCAATGAATGTTCATCTTTATTTCAGTAAAGCACTTAGTTCTGTCTCCCACAGCATCATTGTAGCTAAACTGAGGAGTTGTGGTCTAGATGATTGGGTAGGGATGTGGATTGTGAACTGGTTGAAGGAACAAAGTCAGAGAGATTTTCAATTGATTCTGATTTCTTCATATCTTGACTTCTTGTTTCCCATAAAATACAAGCAGCTTGATAACAGCAAGATGTGTCTTTTTGTATAGCTGTGTTTAAACACTAGATTCACATGGTAGATATACCATTGTTTGAAAGATGTCTGTTGCAGAACAACTGTATAATGAAAATGTGTATGTTTGGCTTTATTCTTTTACAATGGGCACCTGTCTTGCTCCAGAGCCTGCAGTACTAATCTAATCATGCATATGTGCCCTGCTGATTCAGGAATCCCTCTGTACACAGGAATCTTTTTGCATGTTGTTAGGTTATCTTAGTCACTTGCTGAGAATAAATAAAGAGGCTACCTTAGTGACTTGCTAAAGATTAATAAGGACAAAAAAAATATATATTTCTCTTGGAAATTTCTTGATAGAGCATATTATGGATCTTTCAGAACAACCAGTTTTCTTTTGAGCTTCAAAAGTTCTCTGAAATACAGAAGACCAGACCTAGACATACAGTTCCTGCGTCTTTTTTTAAAGTGTCTGTGCAGATAGGAACGTAATACATAGACGGAGTAGCTTCAAAACACTCACAGACCTAATGCTCTCACAAGGAACTGCAGCTGTATTGCTGAAGAGGAAGGACGAAGGTTCCCTGGAATGCAAGGAGTCTTAGGAAAGTACTATAATGCATCATGAAGCTGTAACAATCTTCTTTATAAAGGTCTAATGCTTCATTTCGTCCCCTTTAAAGAAAAAAAGCATAAAACAACACAACGAAAAACCAAAAACAATACAGTAAAATTCACAGTGCTTTCCTGTACATATTTACACCTTTCCCATATGAGAATGAATGTACATTCTCATTATAGCATTCTTCTTCAATATTAATTTCAAGAGCACAGTGATATCTAGTGATTATTTACAGTGCACCCAACATTATAAAACCTAAATTGGATTTTTGGAGATACACATTTATATAAAATTGCAGCAAAAACTAAAATAGTCTGAAATCACTGCATGGCATGATTTGCGGTCTTTCTGCAAAGCACAGGGAAAATTGAACACATGCATGGATCCTAAGAAGAAATAGTGTTCTTTAACCCCTTGCGTAACATAGACCAGACTATTTAATGTGATTATTCCTAACAGTGTTCTGAATTCTAAGTATTTAACTCTTTAGAGAAGGATTAGGAAACAGCTTTGATATCATTAGCAAGGATTGGTATTGCAGTCTTTACACCTAAACAGCTCCTTTATCTTCCACAAACAATTGCAGTACTTCCTCCAGCAAAACAACCTGTGCTGCACAGCTATCAGGAATTCTGTCATTCTGATGTAGCTCTTTACTCAGCTTTGAAAAACAGTGGAATGTACAAGGTCATACACAGGTTTTGTGCTAAGAGGTGGAGAAAGCAGACCTGGTAAACCTACTGAAAACAGCAAAAGTCTGCCTATTTGAATTGTTAGCCTCATGTGACTATCTTTGAATTTGTTCACAAGAAGTAATTTAGATTTGTGAGACACGGATTATTATCTGTTTGTAATAAAGGGATAGATTTTAATTGTTTCAAAAACATGTCAAAGCGCTTTTTTTCCTGACATTTTCAAATGATGTATCATTCACATGGGTTGTTAAAATAGTTAAATAGATAATTCTGATGTGAAAGTACCACATGAAGCAAAATAAGAGAAGTAAACTTCAGAATTTTAACAACTTCCTTAAAGCGTATTCTGGAGTACTGAGATATTGTCCCATGACACATGGGTCTCAAGGGAAAAGCCCCTGAAACTAAGCTTGTTTCATCCACTGTCATTTACTGGCTTTTGAAAATCTCCAGGGGTAGAGACTCTGCAACCTCTGTTGGCAGCCTGTTCCAGTGCTTTATAAAGCTTTAGAGAAAGTTGATTTTAGCTTATCTGAAGTTGAGATAAAGCTTGTCCTATATGAGAGAATAAAAGCACTAACTGACCTCCAAAGGTACTTTCCAAACATATTATTTAGTTAATATACCTAAAAATGTATTTCACAAAGTAGACATAATATTGTAGAAAAGAAACTTTAGCAATATTTGCTTCTATTTGGCTCTTTTTTTAATGCCATATGAAATTTTTCGTGTTACACTGGACCTGATAAAAATATTCTAGGGAAGGACTAAGTTGCATTTTAAAAATACAACAGTTTTGGTACTGTAATAGTAGAGATATCTTGTTTTAGGAATTCAGCATGTACTTTTATTGCAAACATTTAAATATGAGATCATGAGTCATTAACAAAAGTGTTTACTATATTTAAGGATCTAATTTTTCAAAGTGTAATAAAAATGTATTACCATGTAGTATCATATTCAAAGACTAGATGAAAGCAAATGTGACTCCTTTCTTCAAGAAAGGCAAGAGGAGGACCCAGAGATCTACAGGCTGATTACCTTCATCTCAATCCCTGGGAAGATCGTGAAGCATCTAAGTATCTCCAGGCACATTAAGGACAAGAAAATAATCAGGAGTAGTCAGCAAACTTTCACCAGTGGGAAATCGTACTTGACCAATTTGATAAACTTCTGTGATGAAGTGACTGCTCTGGCAGATGAAGGGAAAGCAGTTGATACTGTCTACCTGGGTTTCATTAGGGCCTTTGACACTGTCTCTCGTAAAATCCTTACAGACAAGCTGTTGATGCATGGGCTGAATGAGAAGATAGTTTGGTATACTGAAAGCTTGCTGAGTGGCTAGGCTCAGGGTGATGATCAGTGGCACAAAATCTAGTTGGAGGCCAGTAACGAGTGTTCTGTTTTAGGAGTCAGTAGTGGGCCCAGTCCTGTTTAATATCTTCATTAGTTGTCTGGATGATGGAGTGAAGTGTACCCTCAGCAAGTTTCCACATGGTACAATACTGGGAAAAGTGAGTGATATTCCAGAGTGATGGGTTGCCATTCAGAGGGACCTTGACAGGCTGGAAAAGTGAGCTGACAGGCTATATCCATGGAGACCTACAAAAGACATCTCAACCTGTTTCTGAGCAACTGGCTTTGGAAGAGCCTGCTTGAGCAGAAGTTCTGAACCAAGTGATCTCCAGAAGTCCATTTCAACCTCAACAATTCTGTAATTATGTGATCATATTCAGCTTTTACATAGTATAATTTATGTGGCTGATGTCTGTCATACAGCCTATACCTTCCCGAATTCCTCATTTACAAATACTAAAACCATTTATAAAAAAAGCATAATTTAAGAGATTTTAAAAATCTATGAGACAATTATACAGGACTAAATAAAAATCTGAATATATTCAAAAAGGTGATAAAAACCCCACTCTATCAGTAATTTTTCTTTCAGTCAAGAAGTCTCTTTAGAGTGCCATCTTGTGTTGAAAGCTCAGACTGAGACTTAGAACAAAGGAGGAAATAGTAAAAAATTCAGCAAAACTAAATACTGAAGCTAGATTCTTTGAAATTTGTACCCTAGTAAAGTCATGTATGTTGTTTAATGTTTTGCCCATAAAATACGAATGGTAAAATACTGTAAAACAATATTTGAAGTAGCAGTTGTTTGTATTTATCTGTAAAAATAAGTACAGTCTGGTAATTCTGATATGTCTGTTCTTAAATTAGTAAGCTTACATACTTAGAATGCTTTTCATCCTGAAGTGCTTTGTTATTATTTATCAGTTATGGGTGAAATCTTCGCCTCAGTGGGTTCTTGTTGACTTGAAGAGGTCTTGGATTTCTTTGACTTTGAATAGAAGATTCTTAGCCATCACTGAAACCCAGCAATTGCATATTTTAAGGACTGTGAAACAAGTGATTACAAATACAGCCATATTCTTATTACTGACGGAGCTGTTGTCTTAAATAGAATTCAGCTAATTTTTATGTTTTCCTCATGTAATTAATTCATTTTTTCGTTTCTGCAAGTGCTTCCTGGAGACGTTAGCTTGAATTTAAAGCATGTTGCTACGAATGCTTTAGTGACTACCATGGTAGTCACTTAGAATTTTCAGTTACAAAGGTTCAAATAACATTTTAGCATGCAGTGAGTTAGTATTTAATAATATGGATTCAAAGAATAAGTATCTAAATATACTTTCTTTGTTCTCTACATTGTAATAAAAAATTGTGTTTATTTGGGTCAATTTTAAGGAAAGTTTAAATTTTTTTTTCTTTCTTATATTTCTTTCAAGTGTTTGTCCAATTTGAATGTTTATAACATTTCACTGTGTGATTCATTACTTGAACATTTAACAAGTTGATCTGCTAATTATCTTTCAGTAAGTAAGAGCAGAGTTGCTGTAAGGGTTGTAACCAATTAGGAAGCCTATGAAGTCGTGCCTCTTCACTCAAAGCTGTGTTCTTTTTTGTTTCTGCTTTGTTTGCTTTGTGGAGGCAGAACACTCAATTCTCACTCAATTTGCAGTTTAAATAAGTTTTATTATTTGTTCATTGAGATGGCATTGTGACAATTTTTTTTTAATATAGACTGGTTCAAAAATCAAAGTTTTTTTTATTACTATTTTGATATCTGAAAAAAGATTGGAAGCACCTCTCATTTATTGAAATAAAATATCACCTTTTATTATTATTACTCTATAGTAACATAATGTAAAGGCTAAGTGACCTGGGGCTGTTTAGTCTTGAGGAGACTAAGAGGGGACCTTATTAATGTCTATAAGTTTCTGAAGGCCAGATGTCAAGAATGCAGAGCACTGGAGCAGGCGTCCCAGAGAGGCTGTGGAGTCTCCTACTCTGGAGACTTTCAGGACCTGTGGGGACATGTTCGTGTGTGATCTGCCCTAGGTGTTCCTGCTGCATCAGGGGGGTTGGGCTTGTTGATCTTCAGAGGTCCCTTCCAAGCCCTGTGATTCTATGATTCTGTGATTTTCTTAAAGTTTACAAATAATTTGATAAATTAGTTTAAAATTAAATTAGTGGTAGCTGCTTCAGGAAGTTTGTCTTCTAGATCAGATTTTTATGTTTGTTCTCAAAAGCAGAATAGCAAACTGTGAAGAATAAACCTGCATTTATGAAGGGAGTCTTCCTCTCTTCTAGATTTGGTCTCCATTAATTTTAATAATCTAGGAAATTTTCAGAGTCTAATGAGGACAATGGGGTACTTTTCCTGAAAGTTTTGCTTTACAATCTGTTTAGATTTCATTTAAGTTTAGCCTCTGTGAGCACTTAAAAGCTTTGGAGTTCTTCACAGTTTTTCTTCAGATACATCTCCATCAGTGATTGACATGTATTCATAATTTGAATGGTGCAGTTAATACCCAAAGAAAAAAATTAAATGTGTTTGAGTTTTGTTGTAGGTACTATACCATAAACCAAAAACCCAAAACCAGAACAAAAATATAATTTTACTGTTTTTTCTCTGTGTAGCCCACTGTTTGTGAACGAGAGCTGTGTGTATTTGCTTTCCAAACATTAGGAGTGATGAACGAAGCTGCTGATGAAATTGCAACTGGTGCTCAGGTAGAATTATCTCATGCTTATTACTTGTCTGATTTTCTATACTATACTCAGTTTCTTCTAATATTTATTTTTACTTGAATTCCCCATATGAGTTCTGTTTGGTAAGTATTATTTATTTGACCACTCTTATAACTGTAAATACAGTGTTATGGCTGGTGTTTTCAAACAGTACTAATGAGGTGCTTCCATTGTTTTGCTTCCACGCAATTAGAGTTACCCTGTTTTCATATTCTGTTGTATACAACTAGGTCACCTGGGTTGTTAATAAAGGCAGCCATTGTCATTTGAAGATAATTCCTATTTATTTTCACCTAATGAGCCATTACTATTCTCATGCAATTAATAAGCTACTTCCTGTTCATGGTGTTGGGGTGCAGCTATCCACTGAGCATCTGTTGTTTTGATCATTAAATAACAGTGGGAAAGTCCTTACTGTTGTTGCTACATGGATTTTTTTCTCTCCTCTGAAGGATCAGGAATTTAATATAAGCTTGCTTCCCGACTCCTAAGTTCAGTTATTAATATAGTAATAAGCATATGATTATTTTCTTCTTTTTAAAAATATTATAAACTATGTCTCCAAATCATCATTTAACCTTAGATTACAGTAAATTCAAAAGTTAAAAGATCCTGTGCTTAAGATCTTAAGACCTTAAAAGTTAGCACATCTTACTGCAAATTACATTCCTCTCTGATTCCGAGACATACGTCTCAGTCTGTACATTTATTTATTAAGCAACATGGTTCTTTTGGAAGGGCAAACATTCAGGTCTGTTAACTTTAACTAGCACTAGTGAAACTAGCCACGGGAAACAAACTATTCATCTAAATGTCTGAATACTGCCTAGGACCATATCCTCATAGGAAGGCATTTGGCAGCAGTGCACACCAGCTTCTTCACTTGAGAGTACAACTGTGGGATCTGAACATCAGCTCTTCATCTGATGTCTGAAGACTGTTTGACGGCTATATTTGCAGCACCCTTCCATACCAAACATTGGGGTACCTCTGTAAGCTTGTAAGAAATGGAGAGAAGTGTGTTGACAAAGCCCCACCTCTTCCTCAGCCTCAAGTCTGCTGAAGGCCTCAGCTATGTGTTTCTGGGGAACTAAAGTTTTAATTTTCTAATTCAGACGCTTACATGGTATATTACATGTACATTTAGAATCATAAAATTGTTAGGAAGAAACCTTTAAAGCCCATGTAGCCCAAATTCTTTGAAATGAGCAGGGACATCTTCAACTAGATGAGGTTGGTCAGAGCCCTGTCCAACCTGACCTTGATTGTTTCCTTTGATTGATGCCCTATCTACCACCTCTCTGGGCAACCTGTTCCAGTGTCTCACCACTGTTATAGTAAATAATTTATTCTTAATATCTAATCTAAATCCACCCTCTTACAGCTTAAAATGGTTACTTCTTGTCCTGTTGCAACAGATTGTGATAAAAATTTATGTTTCTATCTTTTTGTATAAGCCCCATTTAAGTATTGAAAGGCCACAATAAGTCATGGAATCACAGAATTGTCAGAGTTGGAAGGGATCTCTAGAGATCTAGTTCAACTCCCCTGTTAAAGCAGGATACCTGGAGCACGTTACTCAGGACTGCATCCAGACAGGTCTTGAATATTTTCAGAGAAGGGGACTTCACAACCTCCCTGGGCAGCCTGTTCCAGTGCTCTGTCGCCCTCACCATAAAGAAGTGTTTCCTCATATTTAAATGGAACTTCCTGTGTTCCAGCTTGTGCCCTCATCCTGTCCCTGAGAACTACTGAAAAGAGTCTGGCTCCATCCCCCCTTCACCCACCCTTTAGATACTTGTAGGCATTGATAAGGTCTCCCCTCAGCCTTCTCATCTCCAGGCTGAAGACTCTCAGCTTTCTCAGCCTTTCCTCATAAGGGAGATGCTCCATCTTTGTTCCCCTCTGCTGGACTCTCTCCAGTAGTTCCCTGTCTCTCTTGAGCGGGGGAGTCCAGAACTGGATGCAGTATTCCAGATGTGGCCTCACCAGGGCAAAGTAGAGGGAGAGAATGACCTCTCTCCACCTACTGGCCACACTCTTCCTTATGCACCCCACAATTCCATTTGCCGTCTTGGTTCCAAGGGAATATTGCTGGCTCATGGATAATTTGCTATCTACCAGGACTTCCAGATCCTTCTACTCAGAACTGTTTTCCAGCAGGTCCGCCCCTAACCTATATTGGTGCATAGGGTTCTTCCTCCCCAGGTGCCATACCCTACAATTGTTGAACCCCATTAGGTTCTTCTCTGCCCAGCTTTCCAGCCTGTCCAGGTCACACTGAATGGCAGCACAGTCCTCTGGAGTGTCAGCCACCCCTCCCAGTTTGGTATCGTCAGCAAACTTGCTGAACATAAACTCTATCCCTTTGTCCAGGTCATCAATTAATATGTTGAACAAGGCCAGACCAAGTATAGACACCTGGGGGACACCAGTGACTACAGGCTTCCAACTTGACACTTTCCTGTTAATCACAACCCTGTGAGTTCCGTCACTCAGCCAGCTACCAGTCCACCTCACTGTCCACTCATCTAGCCCACACTCCCTTAGTTTTCCATCATTGAAGGCCATGTCCCTGTCCTCCATGAGCCTTAGCATAACTTCTAGGAAGGTCTCTTCCACGATCTTCCCAGACACAGATGTAAGACTGACAGGTTGGTAGTACCCAGAGTTGTCTTTTCCATCCTTTTTAAAAATGGGAGCAATGTTTCCCTTTTTCCAGTTACAGTAGACTTCACCTGACTGACATGATTTTAAAATGTCATGGAGAGTGGCTTGGCAACTACATCAACCAGTTCCCTCAGGACTCTGGTATGCATCTCATCAGGTCCCATAGACTTATGTGTGTTCAAGTTCCTCAGGTGGTCACAAACTTATCTTCTCTTACAATGCAAGGGACTTAACTCCCCAGTCCCTGTGTTGTGGGGTCCAGAGGTGTGAGGAGAGAGGTTGACAATGAAGACTGATCAAAGTTGTTGAGTGCCTCAGCCTTCTCCTCACCTGTTGTTACCAATTTGCCAGTCTTGTTCATCAGAGGGTGTACACTCTCTTGGACCTTCCCTTCCTGGTTTACATACTTGTGGAAGCACTTATTATTCTTTGCATCCTTTTCCAAGTTCAGCTTCAGCGCCTTGGCCTTCCTGACCCCATCCCTACACAACTGGGCAGAATTCTTATACTCCTCCCAAGTCACCTGTCCCTGCTTCCACTACCTGTGATTTCCTTCTTGCTCTTTAATTTGACCAGCAGAATGAGTTTGATTCATCCATCCTGATATTCTGCCTTCCTTTGCTGATTTCATACAGCTGCAGATCAATCTGCTCTATGGAGAGTGTCCTTAAAGATCTGCCAGCCCTGTTCTGCTCCATTGTCAAGGCAGTTTCATAGGGGGTTCTATTGACTAACTCCTTGAACAGCTGGAAGTTTGCTTTGTGAAAATTAGGGAAAATTAGATACAAACTTACATGGTATGTTACGTATACATACCACATTAGGTATAAATAGCTCTCAGTTTTTAAATAGAGCTCACAAGAGGTGGTGGTCCTGGTTAGTGCTCACTCTGTGTTTTATGTAAGTATCATTGTTGCAGGCATATGTGGAGCTTGCTCTATATCTCTACATCTTCAGAGCTTTGCTGTAGAGTATTGAAGTGATTACAATCTTAACAGTGCTTAAAAGACTTAAATAAGATTTTGTGGATTGTCTCATTGGACCTAGTTGTTAAGTTTTGCTAAGTTTCACTCCAGTGATAGCATTGCACCCAGCTCACTATATCTTATCTGGTTGAGCAGAAAGCATTCAGCTCTTCATGGGTTTGATTCACCTGTGCTATTTTTGACATTAGTTTAAGATAGTGTGATTAATAGCATAGACTATCGGCACAGTGGTGTTTTTCTCCATTGATTATAGAGTGTAGGCTGACTAGTAAGAGCTGGGTGTTGGCATTGTGTAACTATACATTTTGTCAGATGAATCTTCAAAAAAATTATGTGTGTTGAAGGAATATAAATATAGTTTCCCATTATTAGAAATCACATCCTGGTTTTTTTCCTAGTTTCCTAAGGTATATACCCCAACTTTGTCAATCATTCTGATGGATCATCCTTAGTAATAAGTGATTGTACCTTCTAAAACTTCCAAGCATGATCTCACCTTACTTTACTTTAGTCACATTGTCAAAATGACCGAAACCTAAATGCCTGAGTCTCCATTGAGGGTCTCTGGGGAGAGAGAGACACTATCTGACAGACTGATGTCCTAAAAAGAAATTGTCACCAGCAAGTGTCATCTTGTACACCTTGAAAGTATTTTAATCCTTTCTTACATACTTGGGTACCTACTGTTAAGAGTTCAGGCTCAACTATAAGGACACTTACTTGATGCACAGCACTTCTTATTACCAAGGAATGCATACGCAAGTTTGTATAATAATGTTTGTATTAGACTTACCTACTGATTTTAAGTTTCTGTGCACTCCATCAGCTCAAAACAAGAATCTCAGGGAAGATCAGGGATTTAATTAATGCTAGTCTCTGCACATTTTCCCCCATGTCAGAGCAATATGCAGGTATCATGCTGAGAAACCATATAGAAGTCAACAGTTATCTTAAAGGAGGGCTTTGGGATGGTATCCTAAGAAGAATGTTCAAATTTCAAGACAAAGTCCTGTTGTATAAATCGTAAAGCAACACCGCTTTCAGTCACTGTATTAAGAGATCTGAGGACTCAAACAACTCTTCCCTAGTAGTGTTTTGCAACTGGAAACTAAGAAGTCCTTTTGAGAAGCAGGGTGTATGAACTCAGGCTTGATTTTATGATAATGTGTTTACACAGTTGCAGGCCTGATTGGTGCCTGAGCTGGCTGCATATGCAGACATCTTGTCTCCTTTGCAAATGCTAATGCACATGCCCTATTTTGGAACATTCATCACACTTACAGGTATTGTAAACTGAAAAGTAATCAGATCGCCATGGAGGAAAGGATAATTATTGAAATACATTCATTTTTCAATATATGTGAGATATTTAGGAATTGGAACTAGCAGAGTATTTTTAAACTGACTCAGAAAATTGTCCATTCATGCTGAAGGAGCAGAGGAGGAGAATGGCAGTGGTATGACTCACCGTAGTGCAGTTCGCTTTCCTTTTCATCATGATTCTTATTTTCATTCTGCCTCTCTTAAAGAACCATCTTTTTTTTTTCCTTCACATGATCTGATACAGTGGCAGATATATAAAAACTTCTAGAACTCCTTCAACTGTGAGATGAGATCTTATCCACGTAGAGTTATGAGAGAAACCAGGCATACCTACTAAGTGTGATTCATCTCAGCTTTTCCTTCATTTAATGGAAAAGTCTGTTTTCACACATGAATGTTTTTAGGTACAGGAAAAAAACAGGGAAAGGAGCTAATCTGCAGCTACATTTTTATGTAGCAACTTAGAATTTCATTGTGAGCTGTATTTAGTTTTCACCATTACCAGAAACTACATCTCTGTTTTGTGATTACTGTATTCTGTTTTTAACCTTTGAATTACAAGCTTTGGATCAATTGCAGAGAAGACTGTTGCTAAGTTGTATATGTGTCCATATGCACATAGGAGAATACATGTTTGTGTGCATATTGCACCCATGATCTTACAGTGGAATCTTGGAAATCGTAGATATTTAAAGCCATGTTGTAATTTTGTACAACAGGATGGAAGGAAGAGGATCTCTCAGTGTGAGGTGTGCAAAGGACTGCTAAATCACTGCACTGCTCTGGCTTTAGCAGAAGCAATGTTTACAAGTGTTTCTATGATTACATTCTTCAAGAGAGCAGCAGACACTGGTTTAGATTCACCAACCCTTTCTTGTTCTTGAGCCGCATTTTTCACTGGCATCAAATGTACTGAGATACACAGATCCAGCACAACTTCTTTTCTCTAGAGAATGAATGTTATCCAGGAATTAGCACATGTGCATAAGAGGAAGGACTGCAAGCAATATATTTCACATTATAGCAGATTATACCACATTTAGGACCATGTACTGATCCTACATATGCACCTGGAATCATGTACTGGGGCTGAACCCAGAACCTCTTGAGATCAGTGCAGAAATTTCAGTTCTAGGCTATATTCTATGAATAACCTGGTTTGGATTATAGAGGTACCAATTAAATACGGTGTTACTATAATGTGTAAAAAACCAAGCTAGCACAGACTGGATGAAAAAACATGAAAGTACATATATTGAATGAAGATTTTGCTTTATACCTAGGTGGTTGATCTGTTAGTATCCATGTGTCGGTCTGCATTAGAGTCACCTAGGAAAGTCGTCATTTTTGAGCCATATCCTTCTGTAGTTGATCCTAATGATCCTCAGATGCTGGCCTTTAACCCTAGGGTGAGTAGTTACCTTTCATTTTGTCATAGCTTGGTTTTAGTCATGCATCAGATTTCAAACCAAAACCTTCTTCTGGAGGAGTCTCCTTTACTATAAGATACAGAGATCAAGAATATAGCACAAGCATGTGATGATTTTCAGAACTTTGTAGCTCTTTTTATTGTCTCTGAGAAGGTATTTGAGTATAAACTGTAAGTTGCATTCAGAGTTATGTTGAAGCCAAAAAATTATTTTAGGATAAAAATTCTAGATGCAAAGTTTTATATTCTTAGTTTCTTTTTGTTACTGTATACATTGGACTCAAAGAGAACAATTTCCTTTGGGAAGTGTGGAAAACATAGACCAGAGGATTTCCGGTCCATCTTTATTCTTAAAGTGGTTTTTGCTGTCATCTCATTTTCTCTTTGCAAACAAGTTATGTATTTAAATATAATTTTATCAACTGTTGACATAATAGTCAAGTTTTGTACAAGCATCAATTTTGAAGTAAAGAACTGTTTCCTTAGCTTGCTCTTCAGGCTGGAAATACTGCTTCTCAGTGAAGCCCTTGAGTCGGTGTTAAATGTTGCATCTCACTTGAGCCATCCCCAAGGGGATAAAAGAGAATTTTGAATATCCTCCATCGGGATGCATTTCACTTTTTCTGAACAATGGCCAGTTAACAGTGGTTCTTCCTCAGGAAGGGGTGAGTGTGTTTTGTAGCATGTGGGAAGAAAGATTTGCCAGGAGGTGTTCGGAAGAGGGCTGGCTGATGAGGAGGCATCTAGTCTGGTGGCTGTACAAGGTGGAAGTTTGAAGCAGAGGAGGGAATGTGAAAGAGGGTGACACCTGAAGAGGAATGGGAAGAGACCCTGGGCTGGCAGGGCCCCACACCACCACCTCCTAACTTTTTCTCAGCATGGGCAAGGTGAAAGCCCATGGGCAGAAGTTGGCAAGATCTGAAGATGAGAAACAGTGAAGCTCCTGAAGGTGACGTGATGTGGAGCTGGTGAAGCATGAACTGTTAAACTCATCCACTTAGAAAAGGTGGAACCATCCAGTAACAGTTCCCAAGTAGAAGGCAGGCAAGGATCAGGGGTAGACAGAGGGATAATTGAAGGACCTCTGATGTTTTCTAGAACTGTTAGCAAAGTAAACACATCTGCTTGTTTAGAATATAATTTAAAATCTATTTGGTTGCTGCATTATTTAACTTAATAGCATGTTGTCCAAATAACTGTGAGAACCTTGTGTTTAGTTACAAATATTGGTATAAAAAGTGTTCTACTTTTTTTAGTGTGTTGAGAATCCAGTGAAATTGAAAAAAAAAAAATCTATCATGTTAATATTTGGGGGTAATTTTAATGAACTCTGAAGGAGAGAGTCTGTGTGATATGGAAGAAAGCTATTGATTAGAAGTGTTTTAAAGGATTGGTTTGCAGAACATTCATTCTAGCTTTGATTTTGTATACACTCAAAAAATTCTGGGTTTTGTATAGCCAAAGACTAATACTCTTTCAATCTATTTGCTTTTTTTATGCTACATCAGAAGAAGAATTATGACCGAGTCATGAAAGCGCTGGACAGTATCACTTCTATTAGAGAGATGACACAGGTAAGATTAAAAATCTTTACCTAACTTAATCACAATTTCTAGGACTAGGAGGATGTTTATATTTCTTGCCTGTGACTAGTGGGGAAGTGTAATTTCTCTCTCTATGAACTGTAATAAAATACATATTAAAAATAACAAAGAGTATAATTGCAGTCAAATAAAAGTGATGAAGTAGAACTCAGATCTTTTGAAGTTTAAATAAGAGATAATAACAGCAGAATGGGATATTGTAATGACATAACCACCAACTACTGCACTTCTGGAAATACCAAAGCCAAACTAGGTCTTTTATTTCCAAAGCAAAAGATGTTGATTTTGTCACAGTGGTCTGAATTACAGCTTTATTTCTATTATAGCAAAACACTTGATCAGCTATTTATGGTTGGAGACGTGGAAATCTGGGTCTTTTGGAATAACTGCTGTATGATTTCTCAGTATTCACAGTAGGATAGAATCTGATAGCCATACTTACGTTTATTATTACACTTCCTTTCTTAAACATTTGGATTGTACAAATGATTGTAATTGGTTATTGAAATTTCTCCCATGTACCTTGCTTTTCCAACTGCTATACTAAAGTAACCTCATAACAGTTTAGAAATCTTAATTTACATGAATTTGTTTAGTACTTTGGGGTTCTGGAATGAAGAATGAGGTGTATAGAGAGGAGTAAAATAAACTGAAAATTAAATTCACGTATTTGCATTACTTAATTTAATTTCATGTAAAAATTTTTAAAACTGGCTGGTTTTGTTAACTAGTATAATGTCTATTAAAAAGAAAAATGACACTGTTTTCCTTTTTTTATGTTAAAATAATAATTGGACCGAAGAGTTTTAAAGGAAGGCTTTGGACCATGATTGAAATCAAGAAAGGTTTTAAAAGGGATTTTAAGCTAATACTATATTTTACTTTACCAATTTATAGCGTGAAACAGTTTTTTAAAATTGAGTGGAGTATTTGGGAGTATTTTGAGATACTTGTTTCTGTGAAATTCCAGTCCAATTTCTTAATCCAAGAGCCAAACACAAATAGACGTCTTCTGCTGTTCTCCCTGAGATCTCTAATGTTAGCTATCATATGCTTATTTTAATGCTAATTATGTACTTATTATTTTACTCCAGGGAAAATAATTGCTATATTAATTCTTGTTGTCAAAACACATGTACAACTGTACAATGCTAAATGTCAGTAAAACTGTGGTTTAAGCCTAAAAATAAGTCCCATGTATTTGTTTTAATAGATGAAGTCATGGGCAATGTAACATGTAAAGTTAACCTTATGATTCAACTAGAAATAAAGAACATAATTACTCTTTTCTAGGCACCTTACTTGGAAATAAAGAAGCAGATGGATAAACAAGACCCTCTTGCACATCCTCTTCTACAATGGTATAAAATTGACTCACATAAGATAATAATTTTTAATGTACCAGCTTTAATGAGTAATCACCAGTGTAATTCCTAAGAATTAACATCAGGGTTGACATTTGCAACTGCAGATGGTTTTGGGGTGTTTCTGTACCTCATCTGGGCCCTCTGGAAACACTGGAAAAACTCCAGCTTATTTGTACAGCCTCTGATCTCAGTTTCTAGTCAAGATATGGTCTACTTTGATCTAATAGGTTCAAAGACCTGCAGCTGGGTGCTTTGTGGTGGCCTTTCATAACACATTCTACAGAAGAAGAGTTTTGCTTGGTTACTATTTATAATGCATCTGTCTTTTATTTTAGGGTTATTTCTAGTAATAGATCACATATTGTGAAGCTACCGGTGAATAGGGTAAGTGTCTGTGGGTTCTATGTTATTATCTCATTTTCTGTTGCTCAAATTAGCATTTTAGGTGGAGTCTTCTGTCCAAATGTAGGTGTCTACATGGATTCCGTCAATGGCAAGGGAGAAAAATAGGTCATATCAGGTCATGACTCGTAGAATCATTTTGTGAATATCTTAACACGGGTCAAAGGAATAATGCTCAGAAAAAGGCTACTTGAGGTGGGTAGTTCAAATAAAGGTGTCTACCTTGTAGTAATCTGAGATTGGTTGAGAGTATTTCACTATCTGTTTTGTTACTGTATAGAATACTAGATACAGAAATTGTACAGAAAGCAATGCACATGCACATAGTGTGTACATGACATTCATATATAAGTACACCTTAAAAAGTATAGCTATACTAGAGAGATAGTGCTGAGTTTAATTCCTGAGTATAAGTGCCTCTGATCCTCGGATTAAAGGCATAGTAATCTGCAACCTTTCAAATCTGAACCTCAATTCAAAGCCAGTCTTGATCAGAATAGCATGATGAAATTGTTCAATGTAATGACTTTACTAGAGCAACATTAGGCTGAAATGTGTTTCAGAAATTTCTATGTGTTTCATAAACTGAAAGACATTTTTACTGTTTGATTTCAGGTAAAAAACTATGGTAATGAGACCAATTTCATTGTAGTTCATGTAGTTATTTAGATGAAGTCATGTATTGTGTAAAACAGCATGGTATCTTAAGAACCACCATTATGGAAATACAATGCTTTTGGGCTAATCATTTCTTTTCACTTGTGCACTGTTGTATTTTGCAGCAACTAAAGTTTATGCACACTCCCCACCAGTTCCTGCTTCTCAGCAGTCCACCAGCCAAAGAATCGAATTTCCGAGCTGCTAAAAATCTCTACGGAAGTACTTTTGCATTTCAGTAAGTTCATATAGTCATATTAATCAAAGGTTATCAAAAAGCCATGCTATTTTTTTGTTCTTTGTATTTGAGGTTTACAGCTGTGGTTGTATTGTTTTAAAGGATGACTGATTTCATTTCACATTTTACACTGTGGTTTTTAATACTTGCGTTTTCATTTTTTCAGTGGTTCACACATTGAAAATTGGCATTCCATCCTGAGGAACGGCTTAGTTGTTGCTTCCAATACAAGGCTGCAGGTGAATAGTAGACTAAATAGAATTCAGCTAACCTGTGCATGCTTGATTACGTACTAGTTTAGGCAAGTTTTCAGGGGGTGCAGATCTAGCAGTCATAGGGGTAGAAAAAAGGGATGATTTAGAATACCCTCTTTATTTCCTGTGAAAGGTACTTTTTTGATACAATTATAATTAAATAATAAATCTACTAAAATTGCAAGAAAATGCCATTACTGGAGTCAGTGCTTCAGTTTTACATTGCTGAGCAGCACCTCCAGGAGGCCTAGCTCAGTATTGCTTAAATGCAGTTTTGGGATTAAAATCTAGCGCTACATAATCTCCATGCTGTAGGATCCAAGAGCATACAGGAACTGAGTTTACAGCATCATGTCTTCTACTCTTGTCTCTTTGGAAATGGAAATACGAGTGTACTGTCCAGGAAAGAGCTATTGCAAACTTCAGTTTATTTTCTCAGACTAAATCATCAGAAGACAACTACAACAGAGCAAACTAGGCAGTACCAGAGGGACTGGGGAGCTGTAACTCAGACTATTTTAGCATCATGGTTTTTCCAGCTCGTTCTCAGAGCTGAGTCCATGGTACTTTGGAGGAGGATCCCAAGGTGCTGACTAGGAATCGAGGTACAGAAGACACGGAAAAAAAAGATCTAGAAATCTCTGCTGTTCCTCTTAGTGGTTTGGATGTTTTTATTGGTATCTTTTGAAGATACTTCCCCAAGAAAGCAGGATTTACATATCAAAATTCACCAAAGCATACCCCTTAGTTTACTCTTATTTTTTTGTTGAGAGTCAAGATACTAGGAATAGGAGGAAGCAGTAAAGCCCTATTTTATATAAGTAATGGGTTTTAGATCTTTCATATACCTAAGGCATATCTGAGCTCAGTTCATCATATTTACCCCAGTAACAACCAGCCAGGAAAAAACATCTACTCACCAAGGATGCTGTGCAACATTGTAGGATCCGGAGGAGTGAAGGCATGTTTGCACATTCCTACTAGAGCTCTGACGCATTGTAGAGACAATGTAAATATCATTGGATGGGAGGAAATAAGTAAGGGTGAGCATGACTCCAAAGCCCAGTGGTCATAACATCTATCTAGGTAGGATTAGATAGGTCTGGATTCTTATTTGTGCTCCAACAACTACTTGGTGTGTTTTCTTTAAAAGCTTTACCACATAAAGCAGACAGTCCCTGGTAGGAAAGTCAAACCCCATACTTCTCCCTTTACAGACAAGAAAAATGACTGCAGGGCTAATAAGAAGTGCTCATCTCTGTTGCCTAGCCAAGGCTTCATGAC
Organism: Chaetura pelagica; assembly: GCF_000747805.2. Lineage (NCBI taxonomy): Eukaryota > Metazoa > Chordata > Aves > Apodiformes > Apodidae > Chaetura > Chaetura pelagica. The sequence continues at coordinate 1,097,486 of NW_009952478.1, read as the reverse complement.
TTGGAACACTGATGTTGGTGAAGAAGAGTCTTCGCTTTCCTCTGTTCTTTTTAGACATCTGATAGCCTTATGGCTAAAGAGCAGCCCTGCAGTGATGCATTATGCATGTCTGAACTGGCTCAAGCAGAAGCTTGTTTGAATCCATTCCTCCAGTACTCAGGCTGAACTAATAACTAGGTTTTTCTGTAGTGTATGACCAGTATCATCACCATCTTTTTCATTTTGTGCCTTAAAAAATAAAAGCAACTGTTGCTGCCATTGATTCACAGAAGTTGGCTTAGGGCGTGGCTCCCAAAAAGGTTCTGGTGTGAGACACATGCTGAGTTTGCTCAGACTTGTTAAGGCTGAGCTGCACTTGGCCATGTACAGAAGCATCCCCCTCAGGTATCCTGCATGATTATGTTAGATTTAAAAACAGAAAATGCAATGTTATATATAAATCTGACGTAAAATTATATTTGGGCATTTTGACATGGTTTCCAGAATACACAGTATCTATGCTGTGTATTTGCAGCATGATTTTTTAAAGACTTCTTTGAATGCTATTTATTACCAGTCAATAAATTAGTGCAGTGGAGCAGATGCTTATCTACAGTACAACCTGTTCCTACCATTGTTTTTTCCAGATAGCCAAATTAATGTTAAAAAATCACTTTGTTCTTTTTCAGCTCCATGGTGCAATGTTTGGAAGTGGAATCTACCTTAGTCCATTATCAAGCATATCATTTGGTTACTCAGGTGATATTTATAAGTCACTCTAAAATATGAGAAATATAGGGGGGTATGTTAGTTGACTGCTTTTCTTACCAGCTTCACTGTTTACAACACTGTATTAAATTTTATATTTTTTTACTAAGATCTAATTTGTTCAAAAGATAAAATATAAATTCTCTTATCAAATACCTGTCCTCATTTTCCAAGGTGCTGAGTACCTTGAAACTGTGCTTGAGGTAACTAGTAGCAAATACTGAATGTTGTGTGCAGTGAAGCTGGTCTCTTGATTCCGCAGTAGAAATCCAACTTTGTGCTTGTGATTTTTTGTATCTGCCAAGGTCCATCCAACATTATTTATAAATTTATTTTTACAACCTGATCTGACAAAGGAATATTAATCAATAGACATGCTCAACTGTGTATATTTTTCAGTGTTCCCAAGTATTGCCATGTCAGCATTACATAGGAAGTACAGGACAGTATGTTTATTTTAGCATGAGAATGGGAGGGAACATAATTTGTCCCAGTAGTAAATACAAAGGTAAGTTGTGCAGAGTTTTCCATATAAGAATTAAATCATAAATAAAAGCATAAGAGAAGCAAGATACAGGATTGTGCATATTAAGAAATATGAGAGATTTTAAAATTTGTTGACTTTTTCCTTTAGATATGTTGTATGTACCATTTCCTCACATGTGAAAGTGCTATTATAATTGAATGTATGTTTGTGTGCATGTAGGTAATACTGAGAGCTTCAGTTATGCTTTCTGATTTTTAGTGGTTTTAGGTAATGTCACAATTCATTTTAAGAGCTCAGCATTTTTTACTACTGTTTACTGGATCCTAATATCAATAGTTTCTAAATGCAATTCTAGCTTTTCAGACTTTACACAAGTATGGAAGCATTTTAGAACTCAAAATGCGTAGGTTGCAGTGTCATCATGTAACAAAATGCCCTTCTTTGTGAACAACACTGTTTTTCAGCTTCAACATGTTTTTTCTTATCTATTTTTCTTGGTCCCTCATCCAGACTCCTCCAGAAAGGAGGCCTGTGTTCCTGTGAAGTATGTGGTATTGATGCCAGTAAAAACCACGGAGGAGTCCTACACTCCCTATTCCTTCAAAGAGTTAAAATTCTCTATAATTCAGTCTATGTTTTCAAGTTGCCAAGAAATGCAGGATATAGAAAGACAAGGAAGTCTGTAGTAGTATACAATACAGGAATTGTATATGGATCAACATGAGGAATGTCAAAAACATGCTAGTGACTAGCGATAGGACAAGAGGAAATGGGGTCAAGTTGTACCCGTGGAGGTTTAGTTTGGGTATTAGGAAAAATTTCTTCACAAAAAGAGTGCTGAAGCATTGGAACAGGTTGCCGAGGGAGGTGGTGGAGGCACTGTCCCTGCAGGTGTTCAAAAAACAGGTAGACATGGTGCTTCAGAGATGGTTAGTGGTTACAGGGGTTTAGGGCTGACAGTTGGACTTGATGAGTCTTTTCCAACCTTAATGATTCTGTGATTCTATAAAGGAGATCTAAGGCACAAATGTAGATGTTTAGATTTTTGAGGTGGAATTTGGATGCAATGTGGCTGACAAATTAATACTCTGATGTGTAGATAAATTAATTAAACCAAGGTAGACTTTAAAACTTTAAATAAATTAACTACTCCTAAAATTAGCTTTACTTTTAATAATTCTAAATAAAGTTTTAAACATTCTTAGAATATCTAATGCTTTTTCTCTCATTATTTTATTATTCCACCCACAGTAAATAAGACTATTAGTTCAGCCTGACTAGGGTCAGTTACACTCAAGACATGCTGACATGCAGCTTTGTTATGCAACCAAGTAAAAGTGTTCCTGAGCTGAATTAAGTGCATTTAAGCTCACATTTATCTGATTTTGGACCTAGTTAATGCTAACTTGACTTCTTTGAGGCGTTTACAGTATATACAAATGTACCGGTAATTTGCAGGATTAAACTGAGATACGCTATGACAAAGTTGACTAGATTTCAGGGTGCCATGCAAAGTACTGTGATTCCCACTGTGATATTTGTTTTATTCTCTTTATTTAACTTTCATTATTTTTGGTATTTATGTGTCAGGATATCTTACATTATTTTATTATTCCTAGGGATGAACAAGAAGCAGCAGAAGGTGTCAGCTAAAGATGAACCAGCTTCAGGCAGTAAGGGCAGTAATACATCACAGGTACAGTACATCAGTCTCTGGAACATTTATGGCTTTGTGCTTGGGAACTCAATAGCTGAAAAGGAGGTAATATTCCCTTTGTGAAAGCTAACAGGTTTGGTTTATTTTATTGAACAAAATCAACTTCAGAGACTGTGAACACCTAATAGAGCCCAGCTGCTTTTACTAACAACTTACAGAATATAGTACCAGACTTGTGCCCTTTTTTCCAAGCAACAGAATTTAGGAAGAAAATGAAAATGAAATAAAAATTGCATTATGACCCTTAGTAATCCTTTGCTTTCTGTGTTTTAGACTTGCAGAAGAATGATGCAAAAGGAACTAAGAGTGGTGATTGCTGGAAAATGACCAGCAATCATTTATAACAAGTCCATTTTTCATGGTTTTTACACATTAAACTATTACAATTCTGCTTTATCTAAAGCAAATTCATATTATTTACATGTAGGGCTGAATTTTGAGAAATTGTACATCTGTCTCTGTAGTTAACACATAGAAACTACAGAATAACCTGGCTTTGGAGAGATACCAGTCTGTAATAGCAAAAGCCCTCAGAAATGAGACAGCCAGTAAAGTATCAGAGTAATGGCCAAAGAGTAAGCGATCAAATTCACTGCTTTTTTATTCAGCTATGAATTTGTTGATCAGTAGCAGTCGCATATTTCTATTAATATTATTCATTCTGTAATAATTATGGATACAGGAGTTTAAATCCCTCCTACAATAATTTGAGCAAATAATATAAGTTTTTAGACATTTTATTACATTTAGAAATATAATATAAATGTTTTAGAAAGTCTGACTTTGTCTTTGCTCATTAATAAACCACTGAAAATAGCAGCCCTCTCCTTTGTCACTTTTTCACTCAGTTTGTCTTGCTGCACTAATTAAGTTTTCTACTGTTTTTACATCTCAGTCACAGAAGAAAGGACAACAATCACAATTTTTGCAAAGCCGTAACTTAAAATGCATAGCCTTATGTGAAGGTAAGCTGAAAGCTCTTTAAAAACTGTTATAGTCTTGGACACAGTGTTACTGGATGCAAATCAGTGAGACCTTTAGTCCCATTATTGTTTTTTTTAGGTAAGAGACTGCTGGTAGGTGTGTGTGAGTGCTTGTTTAATAGCTGACCTTTACATTTCAGTTCAGAACATTTCCCTCTCTGAAGAAAAGCCATAGTAATGATATGCACACAGTGACTGATCATCTAATCTGTCTTTAAATTGTGATCATATTCCTAAGCAATCAAGATAACGCAAGTCAGGGCCTTTCTTTGAAACACTGACTTCTTGCAAACTCTTGACAGGTGCATTAAAGTGCTTATGAGTACAGACATTCTTGAAAGATTTGGCTATTCTTTTAACAAGTAATGAAGCCTCTGCAGATTTTGAGAACAAGGAATTAAGAAATTTTAATAAGAATTGTACCAGTAATTGGTAATTAGTCTCATTGGCCAAAAAAAAAGAAATTAAACTAAACTCAGTTTGTCCTTTATTTGGAGCATTTATGTATTTCTAAAAGTAAAACTTAAGACAGTTGGTGGAAAAGGTGTTATTCCAATATTGAAGCTTTATGTATATATGCTGCATTTTAATATATATGTTTTGAGAACATGCAAGTGAAATATTTACCATGATTAAGAAAACATCAGTCAACATGAAAAAGCAATTTGATCTTGACAGAAAAATACAGAAGTTTAGTTCTAAAACTTTCAGAAGATATTAAATTACTCTAGAGTCTGCTAGAATTTACTTGGCCATTAATGCCTGACAGTTCTAAATAAAAATTGCATCTTTCACTATGGCTTTTTCATCCATGTTGTTCTTTCCTCACATTTAGTATACTGATTCCAATTTTTAAAGTTTGGATTTTAAATAATAGATAAAATATATTTTACATCACGCACGTTCACTTAACTTTTTTCTGAAAAGAAGTGATTGGGGAGGTGCTTAATATAGAAGTTAAATAAAATTAATTACAAGAGATAACTATTTGTTAAAAATACCATTAATAGAAGAAATTGTATAAAAATTGAATATGCATTTATTCATGGTAGTGTAAGAATAGGATAGAACAGAATAGACTATTTCAGCTGGATGGGACATAGAGTGATCACCTAGTCCAACTGCCTGACCACTTCAAGGCTGCCCAAAGGTTAAAGCATGTTATTAAAGGCTTTGTCCGAATGCCGTTAAACACTGACAGGCTTGGGGCATCAACCACCTCTCTAGGAAGCCTATGCCAATGTTTGACCACCCTCTTGGTAAAGAAATGCTTCCTGATGTTCAGTTTAAACCTCTCTGACACAGCTTGGAACCATTCTCATATGTCCTGTCACTGGATATCAGAAGAGTTGAGCACCTCCCTCTCCATGTCCCCTCCTCAGGAAGCTGCAGAGAGCAATGAGGTCACCTTTCAGCCTCCTTCTCTCCAAACTAGACAATCCCAGAGTCCTCAGCTGCTCCTTATAGGACATTCCTTCCAGCCATTTTACCAGCTTTGTTGCTCTTCTCTTGACATGTTCAAGAACCTTCACATCCTTCCTGAGTTGTCAGACCCAGATCTGCAGACAGTGTCCAAGCTGAGGCTGCACCAATGCTGAATGCAGTGGGGTAACCACCTCTTTTGACAGGCTGGTCAGGCTGTGTTTGGTGCATCCCAGGATGGGATTTGCCCTCTTGGCTGCCAGGGCAAACTGCTGCTTCATACTGAGCCTGCTGGCGGCCAGCACCCCCAGATGCCTTTCTGCAGGGCTGCTCTCCAGCCCCTCCTCTCCCACTTTTTACTGCTGCCCAGCATTACTCATTCCCAGGTGCAGAATCTGACTTTTCAGGTTGTTAAATGTAATCCTATTTATTACAGCCCAATGCTCCAACCAATCTAGCTCTCTCTGCAAGGTCTCTTGTCCGTCAAGAGGGTCAACAGCAGCTTCCATTTTGGTATCATCAGCAAATTTGCTCACAGTGAGTGTTCAACTCCTGCATCCAGAATGTTGATAAATATATTGAACAGAACTGGTGCAAGAATTGTTCTCTGAGGAACACTGCTGGTGGCCAGTTACCAGCCAGGTGTGGCCTCATTCATTACAACCCTCTGAGCTCTGCCCTTCAGCCAGTTCTTCACCCAACTCACCATGAACCAGGTCATTCCAGATGAATGGTATAGCTTCTATCTAGCAAAAAAGGTGTGTTTCCTGTATTGTCCTTGTTCTGCTGGTAAACAACATATAATCTAATACTTTGCTGTTTTCTAAACACTAAGCAAGTTTTGGCAAGCTTTGTAATTCCCTTGAGTCATAATTACTATGCTTAATTTTTTTAAATAGTTGGTAGTATGGAAAATACCAAATTCGTCATATCTCATTTGCAGACATTGTCTTCTGTGTCTTATTTTTGGCTCAGACATCATCAAACACAAATATCTCAGTTCCAAAGGCTGATTATTTTACTCAAATCCTCTTTAACAGCCCTGTGGTCATTTAAAGTCAGTTTTAATAAATGCGTTTTTTCATTCCATTTAACTGCTGGCTCCCATACCTCAAACATCTGTGTTTTCTATAAAATGTAACATATTTTGGAAACAAGAATAAAGTTAATCTGCCTTTTTCTACTAGCATCCAACTCAGAGTCTACACATCACAGACCTGCAGTGGAAAACTGCACATTCCCAGAATGCTATTTAAAGTGTATAAAAAAATCAAATCTCTTAAAGTGCTTTTATCACTATGAAATATATTCTTTCCTTGTTAGTGATAACCTCATCCGATCTGCACAAACATGGGGAGATATGGGTAGTTCCCAATACTGATCACGTGTGTACAAGATTTTTCTTTGTGTGAGTATAAAACTTCTTTTAACATTCAGTCTCTGCTCATCCTGGACCTTCTTCCCAATGCTCCCTTCAGTATTTGTAATGGAAGCAGATGAAAGATATTTCTTCCAAATAATTTTCAGAAAAATTAGGTTTTTTTTACTTTCTCTGTATTTACTTTTGTTAGAAAATGCATGGATAAACAAGCAACAAAGGTTTAGTAGATGTTTTGTTATAGAATAAATTAATGGAGAGCTAATGATTTTTCCTCTATATAACTACCTCATGTTACAGTAAGTCTACACATGTATCATAAAATATCATTTCTATTTGATTATATGTTTTAAGGCTGAGGAATTCATTAAAGTCTTCCTATCTGTGATGTGAGCATTTCCTCTCTCACTTGTCACTTGCCCCTTTGGGTCCTAGTGGGTTATTCAGCCTCAAGGTTTCAAGTGAAAATGGTAGCCTCACCACCCTTCACATCCTAGAGCTTAGGATCTGCATGTAATGGTGAAGTGCAGCAGGGCATTTTAATAGAAACATGTTAACATATGAAATAAGCACTCTTGATTATTGAATGAAACAGAGTTTGGGATGTTTTTTAGGCAGATTAATAAAACACTAATTTGATTTTATTTCTGTACTTTTTTTTAGTTATGAAGATGGTCAAGTGGGTGATACAAGTATAAATACACAGGAGCCAAGCATTCATAAAGAGATTCTTCGAGTCATTGGCAATCAAACTGCTACTGGTTAAAAGGACCAGTCTTATTTAATTGATGTGATTTGGAAGCCTTCCTCAGTCTCAAAGCTGGATTTTGAACTGAAGAAGACACAAAAAACAAATTTATTATTATGATTATTCTAAGCAAATTAACCCTTTGAATACTTAATGTTTTCTTACTTAGTATTTCTTATCTCATCAAAATACCTGAGATGGTATGAATTAGCAACTGAAGGGGTGCACAGTCTATTAATATACTACATCTAATAATAATTAAACAGCTTGCTTTTACGTGATTGAGTTGATTGTTGGTACATCTAAAAATGCAAACAAATGCAATAATTTACTGATTTTCTCTTGGTGAAATATCTTCATTAATTTATTCCCAAGGGAAAACAAAACAATTCAAATCTCTGTCCTTCACATAAACAACTGTTATTTTCCAAGGGAGCATGATGGCAACACAGGTAGGGTCCAGTTTCCAGGGCATGAAGCATATTGTGTGCCCTGATGAGTACCTCTGGCAGCCCTCAAAGTAGCTATCTTGAAGCATCAGGATATACGAAGCACTTAAACTTACCTATCTGTGCAACTGTGCAACAAGCCACCTCAAGAAGCAAAAATAGACCGAGTCCTCTACTACATTATATTCATAATAAAGATACTGAAATATCAAATAGTGACACAACAGAGCACAGACGTGTTTGCTTCTTTTAAGCAGAACTGCATTAGATATGCTGTAATGGATGATTCCTTCTTTCTAGTTAAAGTTACACTGCCTTCTTACTTGCTGCAACTGAAGTGCCCTACAAGTGAAATAGTGAGCCTAGGAGCACATACTTGGAGATGGTTTTTAGCTTTCCAGATTTATCTGCTGCTGCTCATAAAAACTTCAGTTTTTCTGAGTTCACAACCAGATTTGTAAAGCCAATGCTGTTTGCAAATCTCTGTTTTGCTATTAAATTTCTGTTGGCTTTCGACCCAACTTGGTGGACCCCTAGTTTGAGAATTGATCTTTTGTGCTGGGATACAGGTTAACTTCTTGACACAAAAGGGATTCCTGAAATTTGTCCATGTAAGAAGTGGCTTAGATTGTGTAACTGCACAAAATCAGCATAATTTAGAAGTGGAGCTGGAGCTGAAACTCTGGAATTACCATCTCTCAATAATTCATCCTGCCACATGTGTCTGAATAACTATGTTTTGCATAAAAAAAAGAAACTAGCAAGCAAATCCATAAACATAGCCTACATTGACATGCTAAGCAGATAGCCCACCACTCTGGGAGGCCTCCTTAAGAAAACTAGGAGAAAAGAAAGGTAACCACAAGTGAAATGGAGGATCCAGTAAGCAGTCATCTTCCTTGCCCCCTCAAGCTGCAGCAGGGGTACAAGTGAACGCCTTGAAGGAAGAAACCTAGAATGTAGATATGGCAGTGAGTCAGACTTGGTTTGCATGGTGGGGTCATGATACTGGCTATGCATGTTACCATCCTAAGTACAGCCACTGGGAAGGGGAGGGAAAATACATCTCTGACAAATTTTAAGACTGCTCAGCAGTTTGTTTTAAATGGATGAGTAGAAGAAGGGGGCAGTGTGGAGGGAAGCAGGGTTCTGAGGCATATGGGAGCCTGTTTGTTGTAAGGTGCCCACTTTGTGGAGTACTGAGGCTTACACATGGCAGGGAAGGAGAGTGGCCAAGAGTAAAAGGCAGAGTGTGACAAGCACAGGCATTACAAAACAGTGGGTGAAAGCAAAAACTTTTCAGGGAGAAAGGTAGTTCTGAGGGGATGAGTGGTTTGGTAGGAAAGGAAAAAGAAAGAAGAGGCACTGAATTAGTCTCAGGTGGTGTTAGCAGATCTGTACATGGCAAAAAAGGGACTGGAAGAGCAAAGCTGCAGTGTGGGGAGACAGCCCACAGAGGTAGAGGACAGCAACATGATCAGGGACAGGTGGGCCATCTGAGAAGGTGTCAGCTCTAGGGAACAGTACAAGGAGACCAGCTTCATGTCACACACAAACAGCAATTGAATTAAAATTCACTTGCTGTGCAGCAACTCAGTCACATTTTTCTTAAGCCAATATGTTAACAAAAACCTTCTAAGTTATTACATTATCTGCAGGTGACATGAGACCATTTAACAAAGTAGTAGCTCTCATCATGTTTAAAAGGTGAGGGGAAAGATGGTGGTTCTTTGGATGTTTGTTACTTAAAAATAAATAATCTTTCTGTACCAAACGTAAAAGCTGAAACTGACTTTATCGCTAAGAATTGGAATTTAAAAGCCTGAGGGTGAGATTTTGTTTGAAGGATTTTTCCCTCATGATTTTATCAAAGGAGTAGAATTTGCATACTGCCAAATTCTTCCAGTAACTACATTCATGTGTCTTCCAGGGGATGAAAAATAGGAAGTCAGGGTCATCTGAGCAAGAACCCTTTGTTATTCTCAAAGCCCTTGCATTTCCCTTCCTCACAGCAGGCACACAAATTGGTGATAGACAATCTTTATAACTCTTGCTGTAAAGATGTAGGTTTTTCACATATACCTTTTAATCAAAGAAAATAGAGCCCCAGACTCTACTATCTCTGTTGGTACTATCTCTCTTGGCAGGGATCTTGATGAAGCCATGGCTATCTAGCTGTGACAAGGCCCAGCACAGAGCAACCAAAGGGATTCTTGAGAAAGAAGTTTCAAACTTTGCCCTACATCCCACAACAAAGTACAAGCCCTCAGAAGGGGAAGGTTTGACAGAGAAATTATGGTAATACCTTAGTCTTGCACCCTAATTATGAGTTGCTATATTTATACTTAAAACATTGAGAAATTAATTAAAAAAATAAAAAGATGCTTTTAAACATTTCTTGAGATTCAGGCAGATATTTAGCATTCAAGGGGTTAAGCACTTTAAGTTGTCTTCTGTGATTTGAATCAGCATAGCTCTGTTTTCTTCAGCAGTGCTGCAGTTTTGATAACCTCAGTCTTTGGCTCTTTATTACTTATCATTAAGCGGCTAGTTTGTGTAACATTCTGCTTAATATTTTACAGGAATTAGTCAATAACACCAGAACTGCTTATGCTTGTATTTTTCCTCTAAAGCCCTTGAAAAACTGTTACTGATGCTGTATAATTTTAATATTATAGCTATTGGTATTAAAAAATGCATCTCATGAATAATGCTAAGATTATACTTTTGTTAATACAAGTATAAAATCACTCCAAATGAAGACTTTGTGCTTAGATCAATTATACTTTGCTTATAAAAAACTTCTGTGGAAGCAATTAGCATATTTCCAGCATGGATGAGTATGAAATGCAAAAAAAGACAAAAACGGACAACTGAATGAAGAGATTTATGATTTAAAAAAAAACAAACAAAACACAACTAAAAAACCAACAAACAAAACCCCCACAAAATATTTTTTTTAAAACACACAAAGAAAAAACCTGAACAAATACAAAACTATTATCTAGCTACTTAAGCTTTGTATTAATTTAGATGGATTTCTTCTTGGCTCTAGAAGATCTAAGTCAAGTACAAAGAATACTGACCATGACTGAGAGAGACTTGATGCTATGTAATCTTAGCATTTTCACAACAAATCAGTTCGGGGCCTGATCTCCCATTGTGCTGAGCACCTGTCAAGGTGCTGAGGGTGACACTCTTGAAGAAATGTGGTTGATTTTTATACTATTCACTTGCTCTCATGGTAAGGTTTTTAGAAACCACTGAGGCAAAGGCCTGTTGCGATGGGGTCAGCATGCAAATGCCCACACACGGCCTGGCCTGTAAGCCCAGCTGGGAGTTAGCAGGACTTGGCTTCTCCTTGGCTGCATGATGGTGGGACAGAAGCCATGGTGGCAAGGTGGAAAAAGGCTGGGAGGGCTCCAGCAGGTGGACTCCAGCCTTGCCATGCGTGGCCCCTTTGCTGTCTGCTGGGGCTGTGAGCCTGCTCCTGGCAGCACCACAGCAGCCCGGCTGGTGCTGGCCACGCAGCCACTTGTCTCTTGGAGTGCGCAGGGGCCTGCGGCGCTTCGTTTGCCAAACCAAGGCATTAATCTGGTGTCCCACACAATATCTTCATTACAAATGCTACCTCAAGGTGAAAGACTAGCCTGTTCACTAAACTGAGCAAGGTCTGTTGTTTGGACAGCTTTTCAGATAGGTGTAGCACTGAAAGTTGTTCAGAAGGGATCTTGAGTCTAGTCAGCCAGAGCTGTGATAATACTCAAATTTATTCCTCAAATCACTCAGTGGTGGAGGGACACCTGTGCTTCAGAAGGGGATATATTAATACTAGAACTTTTATTCAAAGCACAGCAGTGTTCTTCATGGACGATATAGTATAAAATGCCCAAGAATGTTGCCACTAGTTTGAGTTTCCGGATTTGGTTTTGGAAATGCCAGATCTGAAAGCGCTGACCTCCTCCGTCCTTCCCGGGTGGCAGTTTCCTAACCCTGCTCACTGGCTGGAGCAGGCGCCTTTTTAGGTGGGATAAAACACCTTGAGCTGCTGTTTTGTATTTTGTTTGCGTGCTCCTGCCAAGTTTCAGTCCACTGCAGAATGGCTATGATGTAAATTACTACCCATTACACTTTGCGTTGGGATTTTGTATACATACTAGGTATAAGACTTCTATAAGGAAAAAAAGTAAAAAAAATTCAAGTAGTTTTTAGATTAACATATCTAGTGTGTGAAAAACCTGTGGAAGAATAGATTACATTAAACATTTACCAGCAAGTCAGTAAAATAGTCCTTATACACAGACATTCAATATAATTTAATGTTCTAAAAATAATTTTATAATTTACCCAGTATGTATTGTATCTTTGAATTTTAAGAAGCAGCCACTCCTTTATGTAAACATAAAATATGCCTATGTTTCTTTTAACTCTACAGCCTTTTTTTCTCTGAATAAATTTATAAATTCTGTGCACAAAATAGTACTGCAGCCTGCTCTTTAGCCTATGGTGCCTTAGAGTTACTACAAATATTTAACAAAATGTACATAATGTAAATACTGCCAGAAGATCACTAAGGCCAAATATTTTCTCTATTCACTTTTTACTGCACTTGCTTTCTATTGCTATTTAAGCCTCTTTTATCCAGCTTTGTAACAGTTACAACATTGTAGCCAATGTAAATGTTTACTTTCAATAAATCAGAATTTGTTCAACAAGTACTGTGGATTTGGGCACTATTTTGAGAACTCTGTTCAAAGTTAAAATAGTCATCTAAGAATTAAACTGCATCTAGAGCTGTTTCTTTACTTTTGCTAATCTCAACAACATCTAAAGGTTATGCCATGCTTCTGCACGTATTACTGGATTAAAATTTTTCTGCAGTGATCTTTTTAAAAACACTTAGATGATCAGTAAAACCAGCTTTCCTTGCTGTGCTTATCTGAACAGGTTACACAAGTGGTTTAGAATACAGATACTGAAATTAAAGCAGTATTTTGCATGCATGGTATCATAAAAATGCATAAGGATGTCTCAACATGCATTTTATAATTAATTTTAAAGAAGTAGTTCTGTGTTTTTATGTAGAACTGTTTTTGTCATGAAAACACAGCAAATATACGACAAACTGTGTCGTGCTTTACTGTGGGTATGTTTAAAGTATAAATGCACACATCTGCAGCTCGTAAAAGATGCAGTCATTTGTGGGACTGGTTATTAATTCAGTGAGTGTACTATTTTTTTTCACTGCCCATGAGCTCCTTTTAATGATATGAGTGGATATTAACTTGTATCTTTAAAAAGGTTTAACTTATTTTAAATTTATAATTTTGTTACTGCAGATTTTGGGTTGGAAAAGTAGAAGTAGGTGCTATTCTTTTGAATGCTGTTAGCTGTTTTCCAGAAACATAACTGTGAGAGAGGAAAAAATACATTGTTCCTACTCTAAATGACTGATAATTTACCACTGATTATAGTGTACTGTCTGGAACTCAAATACTATAATGGGAGAGATACACACTATTTGGGGGACTTAAAAGCTGGACGATACAGTGACTTCCAAACTCACAGAACAAGAGCTGAATCAGTGGCAAAATCCCAGGCTTCACTAAAATTAATACCCACTGACAGGAGGAGAGACAAAATTTATATCAGCTTTGACTTAACTGCTACTCCATTTACAAGTCACTGCATCACAGGCTCTCTCAATATGCATCAATATTCAGTTTTCCGATGAGGTTTATATCATATTGTATTCACCTGTTGAACAGTCCAATGTGGGACCCAAGAGATTAATAATCTGAACATCAATTAACAGCAATACAAATTTACTGCAGTGGACCAGAGCTGCTTTGAAATTGACATATTGCCTTTTTGACTGGAGAAAGAGCAGAAAATCTTCTAAGAAAATGGTGCCATTGGAAAAAGTACGTACTGTCTTCATTAAACTCTGTTTGCAGGTTGACCAGCTTCTTTTTTGTGAATTGCTGTGTGGTGCAGATTGCAGCAAATAATTTTGCATAGGTCACACAGTCTAGGCCCCCTCCAAGAGGGGTTCATCCACCAGAAATACTGGGAAGCTGCTTAAATAGAGCTGCATTAAATCAATGAAGTCTATAGTATCTGGGGGCCACAACTTCACTATGGCCCAGCTCTCAGCACAGTGCAAGCTCTTTAAGTTACTAAAGATAAGACATCTTAAGGGGTAACATAACAAAGGCTTACTTTAGGGCTCAGTGCCTTGCAAAAGACTAGTGATTTCATCTGAAAACGGTGTATAAGAGGAAGAACAAGTAAAGCCAACATCAATAAAAACCACACCAAAACACAAAACAAAACAATAACAACAAAAAGTAGATTTTAAATTGGAAATTTTTATTAGCCCATGTAAGATATCCCTATGGCTGATTTTCTTAAATGTAGCAAACATTTTCCATTCACATTTGAGAGACAGAAGTGTAATTCAACACATGGAAATTGAAATCTCTGAACAGGGCATAACACCCTTTTAGTAGCACCACTGAATGTAGAGAGTCCTGGTGCAAGGCATCAGCTTTTGGATTTCAGCCAGTTCCAAAAAAACTGGCATTTTGCAAAATGCTGAAGCAGTGGGAATAACACTTGCAGCAGGAACAGTGATTGCTGCAGAAGCAAGAGCAGCACAAGTCTCCAGAGATCATGTCTGGAAAAAAATACAGGAACTCCTGGCTTAAAGTTTGCTCAACAAAAGCCAGAGCTTATCATCAGCAACAGAATTCTAATTTGTAACTTTTAAAGAGAAAGCTTTCCATTCTTGCAGAGGACTGAGGAAAAAAAAAATGTTCGTTTTCTTCAGCATGCTGTTCTGTATCTGTATAGTTCAGCTTAATAGAATGCCTAGGGCAGCATCCCACTGTACTTCCATGCAGCAGACTTAAAACAGTAGCAGCTTTCCTACAGAACTCGGGCAGAATGAAGAACAGCTCAGTTAGCTGTTCCTTGGAGCCTGTCTCATGTTTTATTTACATATTCTGATGGATTCTGTACAGATAAAACAATCTGGAAAGAGAGTAGGTGGCTGATACTTTCCTTGCTGGTTTTCAACTCTGATCAGATTGTTCTTTCCATGTCAACTGTGGAACAAACTATTTTGCTGACTGTTTAAAAATGTAAAATCTTGCTCCCTCCACCTCTCCTAGATGTAGCTTGGGCTTTGGGGCTATTTCCATGCACAACCATCTACCAAGGTTAATTCAGTACAGAGAAGTTTGAGGATAAGAGGAGACAGAGCCCAAGATAATTTAAATAGATATATATATTGATTTAAATATATATTTAAATGTCAAAATATTTACATCTATACATAGGAATGTACATTGAAACAGTTCTATTGACTAAAAACTAAGAATCATTGTATAACCATTTACAATATTCTTTTGACAAATTGTTTTTAACTACCCTAATGTGGTAGCATTTGGTAAATCTGACTTGCTGTCAGATTTTTGGCAATTATTTGTTTTGCTACAGGCTTTCAAATTCTTCCCCATGGGAAATTTCAAGGAGCCAGTCATGCCTCCTTTGTACGTATTACCACGTAGCTGGCATGTTCCTCTTCATGCAATATTCCATCTGTGTGAAATTATATTATTCCACTGTTTGGCTCCTTATTATCTTCTGCAAACTTAGATTTCATGCTTGCCATGCTAATCAGTAGAATATAAATGTCAAAACCCCAAGTCTGTTCTGTGGCTTCTGAGCTGCTCCTCATGTTTTTATAACAGGGTTTTTTTCTACTTAAACATCTTGATTTATGGCTACTCTCTGTGAAGGAAACACCAAGGTCTCCCTTGCTACCTTATCTTTTAGTATCAACTTTTATTCAGATTCTTTCAACTACTGTTTGCTTTGGGCCTTTGCATCTCTTTTCAGCCACATCTCTTGACAATACCAGTGTTTGGTCCATTTTATGCCACTGTTACAAAGGTCTTTGGTTGGCTGCTAAACAACTTGCAAAGCCTGAGCTGGGCAATTTTTGAAGTCTCTGATAGTTTCTTCCACTACTGAGAAGTTTCATAAAAAAGAGGGAACATGTTGGGGAGATGACCATTCTGATGTTTGTTAAGTTGTTCAATGACTTCATGTTCTCTAAGGCTACGCTACTGTGACCCGAATTTCCAATCCATTTCAGTTCTCTTCCCTGTCACTCACTCTTTGCTTACACAGCAAGTCTTTAGAAAAGCGTAAAATATTAGCACTAAAATACAATACTGAGGATCTTTCCATTAAAATGGAAAAATGTGCAGCCATGAATAATAAAAAAAAATTGAAATTACAGTCCTGCAACTTGAAAAGCATGTGTATAAACTATTAAATTATACATGTGAACAAGAATGTGTGGCTGAAAGCGTATGTCAAGAGGGATACTGTTAAAAGCTAAGGAGCTTTATATACACAATTTCCTCTCATAATTTCTTTACATCTAATCAAATTTGGCAGTGTAATATGAAAATAATCCCTACTTGTAGTTCTGTCTGTGTCTTTAAATAGGGTTCGAGTTGGATTGTTGCTGTTTCCTTTCCAGATTCTTTTCCAGTGTTGTTATTATTAGGAAAGCTTACTGGGATCTCAGTTACTTTAAGGAATATTATTGATGTCCTAGATTAATGTGCTTAAAAAAAATTCCACACACTGGTTTGAAATAGGCTTTTTCATCAATAAGCTACTATGTGCATTTGTTTTCTTTCCACAGAAATTTTGTACATTTGTAAAACCCAAATGCATCCAATCAAACTTTCCCTTAGAGGACTGAAAGATTTGTTGGCATGTATGAAATTTGTTCTGATTTTTTTTCTTGTTTCTTTTGCAAGTGGAGTTTCCATGGATTGAGCAGCAAGGACTGATTTTTGTTTGGGCTTTTAGGGTAACATTGACCCATTAGATAAAGCTAAAAATTATGGACATTGTATTAGCTGTAATAGAACTGTATTTTGTTATCTGAAATTATCTGGCCAATTCTATTATCTTTAAATTAGGTTACTTTGTGTAAACTGTTACTTTATATTGACTGCTCTGTGGCTCTTTATACACATATATTCTTAAGAACTCTAGCATGCACTAATGATTCATGGCCCATGCTGACTGAAAATTCCGTAGAATTTTAGGTGGGGTAAAATTGTGCAAGGGTTTGCTTTAGTAGTTTTACTAGCCATAGGGTTGTGTTTCATGCCCAGCAATGTGCAATGTTCAATTTGCTTGTACAAGCACAACCATCCATGTCAAACTCTGAAGGTTTGTTTGTCTAAACCTAGATCTTTGCTCTGTAGTGACAAAGCTATTCCTTGTTGGAAGATTACATTTCTTAAGGCACTGCAGTGCTTACTTTTCTCTTTGTGCAGTCTCCTGTGGGGAGCGCAAATGCAAAATGGATGAAGGATGCTGTTATTTTGATTTGTAACATTATTCCTGTATCCTGAGTAAGTACAAGTGATTCCACAGCATGTAAGTCAATTACGATTCAGGCCTCTATATAAACATCAGTATCAACAACAATTAGCTTTGTTTTCTTTAATTATACATACATACACACTCATGCATATATCCTTTTCAATTTTGAGTGGCAAGTTGGTGTTTGAATAATGGAAAGTGGGAAGCATTTTTTTTATATGCAGCAGGTTTGTCTAAATTGCAAAAGCAACTGAGCAAGTAGAGCTCAGTCATGAATGATTATTTATTCTAGTGCACTGCTGAAAAGAGACTACTGAGTCCTGAGAGTGGTTTTATAAAAAACAAAGTGAGCCAACGTCTACTGGAAGGTTAAGTTGCTGTTGTGAGAGCAGATTCAAAACCAAGCTTCTTGAGGTGCAAGGCTTGTGTTTTAACATATTCCATCTCACCAGCCCATCTAAATTAACTTTTACCACCCCCCAGGAGCTTTCTCTGGGCAAATAAATGCATCCAAAAACATTTCTAACTGTAAAAGCCATTGCCAGATTGCCAGTTAATCACAGCTGTGTCAGTTTAAAGATGTGATTTCCACAACTTAGTCCTTTAGATTTATGGTGGTCTCTATGATTTTTATTTTTCCTCCACATTATGAATGTCTCATTCCTCTTGAGGGCCATAAGAACTTGAAAGGTATAGTAGCAATATGCAACACAGACTTCCTTGCACCCTCTTTCTGGTCTACATAAAACCTGAATTGAGATCTTCATTTCCTGCAATGATTAATCAACATAATGTGATCATTCCATGAAAATCATGCTATAGTAGTTAGGTATTTTGAAAGGGTATGTTGGTGGATATTTTTATTTCACTAAGCCATTTCAGCCGTAAATGAAAAGTATTCTTTGCTGATCTGAGCTCATCTCTGTATCTTTTTATTTATTTATGTATTTATTTGGGTCAGGATGTTAGGCCAACCACATAAGGGCAACTTAACAGAGGAAGGAATTTTACTTACAGGATTGTTCCTTCCATGTCAATACTGGACTAGACTGCTGGTATAAGAAACCTTGGACAAGAATTGCTTTACCAAGCTGGATTTTGGTAGATAGGATTGGCTTCCTGCAGGGTGCACCAGAGAGTGTTCCTGTCCATTCTTGCATATTCCCTTCTGAACCAAGGGTCATCTTCAGTCACACTTGAGGCACAGGGTTGTTCACCTTCATATATTTGCCCAGCTGCATTTGCTCATGCCTCCTGGAGGTTCAATATTAACTGTTTATGTTTATTAACTCCTATGAAGACATGCTGAGAGAGTTGGGGTTTTTCAGCCTGGAGAAGAGAAGGCTCCAGGGAGGCCTTATAGGCCTTTCAATACTTAAAGGGGGCCTACAAAAAGATGGGGGCAAACATCCTGTAAAGGGTTTTAAACTAAAAGAATCTAGATTCAGATGAGATGTAAGGAAAAAAAACTAACAGTGAGGGTGCTGAAAGGCTGGAACAAGTTGCCCAGAGAGGTGGTTGGAGCCCCATCAATGGAAACATTCAAAGTCAGGTCGGAAGGGCTCTGACCTCATCAGCTGAATATATTCCTACTAATTGCAGAGGAGTTAAACAAGATGGCCTTTGAAGGACCCTTCCAACCCAAACCATTCTATGGAGAACACATACCAGACAAGATCAGCTTTCTTTGTTCGTATTACCTTTCCTGGACAATCTCTGTGGGCTGATTGCCCATTTTCTCACCTTTTCCTGTGTTCACTCTAGACAGGATTGCCTCTGTTTCTTCCTAATTGCACTCACAGGAATTTTACATACTAAGTGGCCATGCCACTGGGGCATATGTCTTGCCCTAGCATCAGAAGAGCTGGTCCTCCTACCAGTGGGGTTTAGCATCTTAGCAGAGAAGTCATCAACCACACATTTGTGTTCAAATTATTCTTCTCCTGTGTAAAAGATGTAAGGTGATAGAAGAACAAATTCCATGCTGAACTTAGGGAGTAATACTTTTGACATCTAACATCAGTGTTGCAGTATCAAAAATATAACAGCCTGAGCTTTCAAACACTTCACCAAACTCTCTGCTCACCTCAGCATAATCAGATTTGGATTCTCATCAAGCCTATGTGAGATGAGTGAACTATACTGTTCCCTCTGTAGTCCCCTGAAATATGTGTGTGCATACTGAACTCAAGCCAGAGCCTGCCTTCTGTATTTGTATACAGCAGTCTGGAAAGAAATCTGCCTCAAAAACTCAGACTTTTCCTAAAGCCATGCATAGAGTGTGTCATACATAACAGGGAATATCACTAAGAAGCTGTGCCTGCAAAAGCAGAAGCCTACTTCTGAACATGATGCAGCTCTGTGTCAAAGATGTAGGAACTAAATTTACCCTCTAGGAGGTGGGATTTGGATTCTTCCCTCTGTTGCAAGAATCCCTTTTTTATTACCCTTTGTGTGCTGCAGGGCAGCAGTCGTCAACTCGTGTCATGTGGAAAACCACTGCACACCAACACACAACTCCAAAAGAACATAAGGACAGTAGCGACTAACTATACATGTAATATACACCAAAAAGAACTAAGAGAACAGAGAAGGCATATTTTGCAACATGCAAAGCCCTCTTTAGCTTACACAAGTAGCTAAACAATAAATCAAGCATTTTTGGGGTTTTGTCATTGCTTGCATAGGCAGAGAGGGAAAAGCCCGTCCTCAATACCAACAAAGCAAAATAGTCCCAGCAGAAAGCTGGCTCAAGCACAACACTGAGAACATATTCCTTCATCCCCTTGCTGGGGACTCAGGCCTGAAAGCCCTGGCTGATACCAGCTGTCAGTAGAAAAGTCCAGGAGAGAGAGAAGCTAATCTGTGAAAGATAAAACTATGATTTTATAGAATGAGAAACAAAGAAAAGTGAGTATGCGGGCAATGTGTTTTCTACTAGCAGTACCATTAAATGAGTGGGTTCTAGGAAGTGCTTGGGTGATAGAGAAGTGCATGTGCAATGTTATATATCCAGTTGTTTTGCACCTAAAAACAACAGTACTATAATTATACTTGTCTGTTTTGCATAAAACTAACTCAAATGAATCCAATGAATAGGACTGTCTTTAGACAATGTTCTGTACTTTGTAAATATCCCAAACTGAGAATAAACCTGACTACTGGAATTCTTAACAGGAGTCTGGGCTATTGAAGCATTTCCTAAAGCCAGAATAAGACACTAGTCATGCCAAAGATAAGGTGACACACAACCTGGTCTGTTCTTCTCAATAGAGCAGATATGAAAAAAATTTAATTATCTCAAACTAAGGAAGAAAATAATAGTTCTAAGTCTCCTATTAGTGATAAAGTGTAGTGCTTTTTCATAAATGACAATGCCATCTTTGCCAATTGTTAAAAAAGAAAATGAGATATACTCAGGTTGGTTTTGTTTGTTGTTTTTTTTTAAATAATAGATGTAACACACCTATATTCAGTGCTCTGTATTATAGAAGTATTGGCCTGCAGCTGCCCACCAGGTTTCATGTTCTCTGAAAAAATACCATCTCCTTCATGTTTCTTGAATTTTAAGTGAATATTGGTTTGTATAGAGATTTGTTATGTCTTTTTACTGAATGCAACTGCCTCCACACATATTACCACAGCATATTCACTCTGGTGTGACCACTGAGGTCCATCTATCATAGGCATGTTCATGCTTTCTGCCATGTAATCCTAATTTTTCCAGACATACCTTGTTAGATTTGCAGAATTTTTCTAGGACCTTAATGTTAACCAGCAGGCAGAAGAATAATGATGGACCATAAAGTTAAAGCTCCAGTTTTGAAGTAATTTATTTCCTTCTCTCAGAATGGGGCCTTTAAAAGCAACTTAGCAAATTATTTGTTCCTATTGCCTGAGTATTGTATGTTCCTTGCTTCCCTAAGCAATGACACATTAAAAACTTACTTTTAACTTTGAACACTTGCATAGTTGTAATATTTGTTAACTCCACAGGTAATAGCAAAGAAAATAAAGGCAGAAAAATGAGCATTTTCTAGGTTTTATCAGATATTTTTATCTGAGGGGAAATTATGAGATATGCAACAGTAGTAGTTCTCTTCTAAGTTTGCTGAGCTGCAGGATTAGATTTTATATGATTTCCTCTTCCTAGTAGTGTAGATTTTGGTCATTTGCCTCCATTTTTATTACTGCAATGAGTTATGTAAAATGATAATTATCATAATCAGCTGTGTTGAGGCACTGAAGAGCATTATCAGATATGGCATTTTGCAATTGGTCTATGGCCAAAATTAATTTAATGTGAGAACACTTACGTAACAGGGGGGTTAAGGATATATGAGCCTTAATGTTTGGATTTTGACTATAATAACTGAATATTTGCTTTTTATGTCTGTGAAATGCATAGGTCAAAAACCCTGTAATGTTACTTAATCTTCCTTCATCATTAGACTCTGGAGATTTTGTTATCTTGGAATATGATAAAATTCTTTATCCATGCTCTTTCAGTATGAGAATAAAGGTTGTATTTTCACTGAGATATCATCTAGACTATGGCTGCAAGAAGATACCTGTTAAGGTTTATGGCATGGTGTATAACCTGGACATTTGTTTTTATATGGTTTACACTTTAAGAGAATGCTTATTTCATAAGGTTTTTAGTTTAGTTTAGTTTCAAATTATGCTAGTAAAAACCTTTTAAAAATTATAAAAAAAATAAGCTTGACATATATTGGCATGCCAGCAAATGTTAAATGACTACACATTTGTATATATCAAATAATGGAAAAGAAGAAAAAGGTTTTTTCTTATGGAAGGGCTAGCCCTGAGGTCAACATTAGAAGTATACCATACAGATGCATTCAGCAAATCTGACTTGCCAAAATGTGCTATCATCTCATGAAGTAACTGAAAAAAGTGTTTTAGAAGACAACTACTTCTAAGTGCTCTCTGTATGGTCTTTTCCCCTGTGTTTTCTCTGATTTATCCTTGTTTCTCTATTTATAGGTATACAGATGAAAATATATTTATTCAAAAGGGGAGGAAAGCAAGACTGCAAGCAAAAGTATCTAAAACTAAAAAATATCTTTAACTGCTTGGAGCTGTTATCCAAGGCATAAGAAAAGATACGCCTGTTCATTTTAAACATATGCTTACATGGAACTATTACAGAGACTATATATGTAGTTCAGCATATTTCTGCAGACACTGATTTAGCCAGGCAGTCTAGATCACTTGGTGGCAATAAAGTTCATATATTCCCAAACACAATGATGATGATATTTTAAATAATTTTTATAAATAGGGGGAGGAAAATTCCCAACATACCCTATTTGTCTGTCCTCTTTTTTAATTAGAAATGCTTGCTGTCCCCTAGGATGCCTTCATTGCTGCAATGTTTTGATTGATTGTAATGTCTTACTCATTAGTAGATATTTCTTTTACTTACGGGTTCCTGATTGTTAGCAAACTAACAGATATGAATGTATCACCGAAATTAATTCTCTTTTTGCAGGACATCTAAGTGAAGTATTATTGTTGCCTTCCATTTTAGAGAAAGAGAAACTGAGTGATGAAATTTCCTCTGGCATGGGATACTGCATGGTGTTCCACAGAAAGACAGTACATCCAGGCAACAAATGTGAGTATTAATGCAAAGGTGGATGCAGCAGTAGGCTGGTATAAGGGACACAGAAGGAACGTGACATGATAAGGTCTTGATTCTGGGCATTTGGATGTTCGATGCAATGTGGTTTTGTTTGTGGCTGAGATTTCTGGATGTTAACAGCCTGCAAGTAACATAATTAGGTAGCCTAGCAAAAGCTCCAGGCTGTCCTCCTGCCTCTGGACTGAGAAGCACAGGAACCTCAGGGACCTCTGCTGAGGCCTAGACATTTGTTTCAGATCCAGCACCTTGCCCTTTACAGAGAAAAGGTACCAGCCAGTGTCATGTGACAGAAACAGACTTCTGGCACATCACAGCAAAGGAGTGCCCTTTGCTAAACTGTGTACTTAAATAATCTTCAAAAATTACAGTAAGATAATCAGTTCTCATTAATAACTTTCTGCCTAAATAATTGAGTTACTGAATTTAAGAAAAATAAGGGGAATTGCAGGAAAAGAAACAAAGTTATGGTCTTCTCCTTTCCTTCTTTCTAATAACGACTGAAAGAAACTATTTCCTGAGAAAAAGAGAATAAACATGTCAGAGTCTGCCACACTCAGTGGCTAGACCCTGCCTCCCTGGGAGCTAGCTTAGGTTCCTGGCAATTATTAGTGGCAGTATATTGCATTACTTAGAAGTCATTGCAAAAGACATTTTCTGGTTATGCTGATAGAGGGAAAGGAAGGGGACAAAATTTTATTTTGGAAAATATGCTGAGAAGCAGCATAACATCTTAACAGGAGTCCTGCAAATGCAGCAAGAGGCCATTTCTGACTTTGTTTTTCAGCTTAGCTTGTAAATGAAAATGGCATCCTCCTGCCACCTGCACAGCGAGCTCCACAGAGTACCTGAGCATCATGCTCAGTCTTAGTCTGCTTCTGACTGCTTCTTCAACAAGAAAAACTCTGCAGTCTGGCCAAAGATCAAGAATGAAGTTTTCCAAAGCACCTGATGTTTAAGAACCCTAAAGTCCATTTTAAAAAAATTTCTTCAGCTTGTTAGGTTTCGGTGGAACTGGATTTCTACATGCTTTATCACTTCCCAGCATGAGCTGCAGCCAGCTGGGTGCTGATGTACGTTACAATTTCTGATTTTTTATTGCCCCAGAAATAAGAATGCACAGGAATGATTGAAAAAAAAAAAAAAAAAAAAAAGCTATTTTGTTGAAAACTGGCAATTCAATAAAACTTAAGGAGGCTTTGTGGTGATGTATTGTCTTCTGTGAATTAATATTAAATAGAGACAAACAGATAAAACTGCCAATGCACTGCTAAGGAACTTGTGTTTCCGTATCTCTATCTCCCGGGCAGCAAGCCAGCCCTCAGCAGTCTTAAGAATCTCTGCTTCTGAAGTGCTGTTCTGTAGTCCCAAAGACACTCAGGGATCGCCAGAACTCTGCCAAGGAATTAAGAAAATGGAAAATTAGGAGGATCTCAGAGTGCAGAAGCTCAGTGCCCTAGAAATGCATGCATGCAGCCCCAGCCCTGCTACACCATGTTGAGCTCTTAATTAAGTCACTGAAACATGCCCACAACTAATGCTTTATTTCAAACCTGGTAAAAATTTTGCTTATATTTTGGTCTAGGAAAGAAAAATTTTCCTCTCAGAGCTTAGTGCTAAGTGAAAATTCTGACTTTGAATCAGAAACTCTTTCTGAATTTGGTAGGTGTCCATAAAAATGTTTGAGACTTAGGACATCTAGAATGCAGCTCAGAGCTTTGACAGAAGAATGTCCAAGCACTGTGATAGTTCTCTTACTGCCACTGGTATAGCCAGCACTTATGTAAAGTAAACTTGTGCTTCTGGTAATTAGTACCTGATGGATATCTCACCTGGAGTGTTTGTTTTATTTTTACTCCTTACATTGGTTAGATCAGCTGAGGATCAGCTATATGGCAGTCTTCATAAAACAGTTCACATACCTTATTTTCATGCCCCAAAAATCACCTTAATGATTTCTGCCCCAAGCAGAACTGTAAGTTGATATGATGTACCTTTCCCCCCCACAACCCTGAAGAGGGCAATAGTACTAGTTTGTGTTACATTCACTTGTAAGCTTTTTTCTAGGTTGCACAGAATGCATTTATTTTCCTACTACAAACCCCTTGCTTGTTTTCTAGACTTTTTTTCTTCTGAATTCAGAATTTTGAGTTTACAGCTGGAGTTTTTTCACTGCAGGTTATTTCAACACAGGTTAAAAGAAAAGTGTCTCTGAGCACAGTGTCTTGGGATGTTTGTCTCTGTTACTTACTCTCAACCAGCCATTCACTTATTCTTTTGTATTCCACCTTCTGTCATCTACCTGATGTGTTTGTGAGAGCATAAAAAATATATTATATTGATGAGAAATTTAACAATAAATTCCTTTCAGAGTCACTGTTGTTGCACAAAATGTGTGCAAGTGCAAGGTGGAGAGAGGCATAGGAATATTTACAGAATTGCCTAAATGAGTTAGGATAACTGCAATCAGATAAAGCTGCTTTTGTGAATTCTGCTAGGAACAAAACTAGCTACTTCTGTAATAGACTTTAAAGCAAAGTCCTTTTTCTTCCTCTAAATATACTTACTGCTATTTCCTGTATGGCTCCACTCTGATATTTGTGCTGATTTCTAAAGGCTCTTGTAATATACGCTTGCTAATGCCACATGGTCCCATAACATCAGCTGCAACATGTCTGAAAGTAGAAACTGGACAAGTAATCCTTCCAGGGGAAAACAAGTCATGTCTGGTTGTAATTGTCTGAACAGGTGTAACAACTGGGAATGCTGTGAAGTTACCTGTAGATTTCATCCTAAGCACATACATCTTGCTGAAAGACATCACAAGGTTTGTTACAGGATTTGCAGGGTGAAACACAATTTGCTGTGCTGCACAGGAGCTCAAATTAAATGGGAATGTGTATTTTTCACAGTATTAAATCTATGAAGCTCTTGATTAGTCTTTTAATCTTCTTGTCAGCTAGTTACACAAGTGGTAGGAATTGGATCTCACTGATTTACTGCCATAGACATCTGTCTAGAAGTGGTTGATAACTACTTGAATGTGCTAGAACTTTCCCACTAGGACCGTTCCAAGTACATTGACTATGAAGAGTCTTTAGGAAGACTGCAAAACCAAAAGTGAATGAATATGTTTCCATGCTCAACAATTTGTGTAGAATTAACTTCATTTGTTTTTCATAGGCGAGTTTGCTCTTAATGAGACAACCTTTTCCTCAGAGATGAATAATGAGATGAGAAAATGTGCCATTATTTGCAAATTATTTCCATCAAGAATGATATTGTGGGGTAATCATAGACAGTCCTTTGAGAATATCAGCTCTGTACTCAGCTGTAATCCAGAAGACAAATTAAACTATAACAATCACTTATGAAGAAATTTCAGAGCCAAACATGTATAGCTCCTCTGGGGTCACCTGTGGTCTGTATACTGCTCAGACACTGAGATCTACACATTTATAATAGAGCTACAAATAATGCAGGGGGTCAAATATACAGCCAGAGGCTTCATATAGGAAACAGGCTTTGACCCTCCAGTTTATGGAAAAGTTTTTTTAAGGGGAAAAGCTATGTAAAGAACCACAGAGCAGGTGAAGTAGTGATGCATCATTATTTCTTAGTACACAAGCACTACAAGGCAAATAATAATAAAATATACTAAATCAGACATAAAAAATGAGGTACTTTCTACATGACTCATGATATTGTGAAATGCATTGCCACAGGATGTGGTGGAGGCTAAAAAAAGAAATAGGATTAGATAAATTAAGAGAGGTAAAATGTATCAGATATGTTGTGGTTCTTTGTCTCTCTCCTTCCTGGCTCACCAATAACATCACAGCATGACAACAAAGGAAACTGCCCCACGGTCACTCACTCAGCTCCCCACACACACACACACCCACACTCTGGGATGAGGACAAAGCTCATGGGTTGAGACAAAGGACAAGGAGGGCTCTTCACCGATTAAGGTCCCAGGGAAAAAGACTCAACTTGGGGAAAAAATAATTTAATCTCACACTAATCAAACACACCCAGGACACAGACAACATACAGAGCAGGGCTTGCATATGTTACCCCACCCCTCCCTTCTTCCCGGGCCCAAATCACTTCATTCCTAGTTTCTCTCCCTCCTTCCCCCCAGCAGCACAGGGTAGAGGGGGTAGGATTTAGTCAGTTCACAGACTGGTGGTTCCTGCTTCTCCTTCCTCCTCTGGAAGAAGGATTCCTCACAGTCCTTCCCTGCTTCCCCACGGGGTCCCTCCCATGGCAGAGAGTCCTCCATGAACCTCTCCTTCATGAGTCCTTCCCATGAGGTCCAGAGCTGCTCCAGCCTGGGCTTCCCACAGAGTCAGGGGCTGCTTCGGGAACAAACTCCCCTGGCACCGGGGTCTTCCAAAGCTGCCTAATCAGAGTCCACAGGCAGCAAATCCACTGGCCAGAAAATCCAAGTCCACTGGCCAAGTTCACCCCTCCTGGTGCCCCCAGGGAATGTTCCACCATGTTCTTCCATGAGTGCAGGGGCACAGCTGCCATCTCACCATGGGCTGCAGGGAAACTTCTGCTTGGTCACCTTCTTCCCCTTCTTCCTCACCAACCAGCAGCATAGCTCTCCTTCCCCAGAACTGCTCTCCTCCTCCAGCACTGCTCTTCTCCTTTTCTTTTAGTGCTAGCTCTGCTCAGGTGTTATATCAGTTATTTCATACATTAATGGCAGAGGAGCACCTGTTGTCCCTCTGTTGTCTCTTTGGATGTGTTTTGGGGCAGAGGGAGCTTCTCAGCTTCTTACGAGAGCCACTCCTGGGGCCCTTCCCCCGCTACCAAAAAAACACCCCCAAACCAGAACAAAATGGCAAGATGGCATGATGATACTACTTCAGTCTGTACCTCAGAAAGTCCCTGTCATAGCTGGAAGTCAAGGGAGCAATTCAGGAAAAAACAACCTCTGCATTTGCCTTGTTTTTAATGTTCTCTGTACAGCTGCTCCCAGATATTGCTGTAGACAGGCTACTGAGAAAAATATGGACTTTTGCCTGATCACATGCTTTTTTTGTAACCTCTGTGTGCACACTTTCAAAACACTTATTTTATCCAGCTGCTCAAAGACCATTGTGGGGTTTTTTTTAAGATTATAATATAAGAAGAAAACTGATAGTATATTACAAGAGGAATTAATTCCTAAAGTATGGCATGGATACCTTAGGTGTGCATCCATTAGGTGCAAATTCTTGGCAGCCATAAAAATGTAATGTTTTTATATTATCTTTTTACAAGAAAATAACCACTCAGCTTCTAGTTCCTGCCTGTTAATTCACCTTCCAGCTCTAATGCTGTCAAGAGGAAGCAAGGTCCTGACTGATTCCCAGCAGACTTTGATGTCTCCCTGCATCCTTTCATCTACTGTAATTCACTCCTTTCCCTTTATTTTATCTCTCTCTCCCTCTCTACTTTTTTCTTCTCCACTCTCCCAAAACTCAAAATGGAATACAATTTGATCAGCTAAATATGCCACAGCAGTATGTGTAAGGAAGCTGTTATTAAAGAAGTGCAAACACGCCTGCAGGCTGTGTGCCTGAAGCTTGAAACCTGCTCAGACACACAGAGGCTGATACTTGTTTTCAGTATTATGTAAAAATAAAGCAATCTTTGAAATACCTCACAAAATAATTGCTTTGAAAAGCAGGCTCACATATCTTCTAAAGACACTAATCCCACATGCACATTAAATAGTAAGATGAGAGCAGGAAATAGGAAGTCTATAACTTAATATTAATTATGTAACATATGTTGCAGTTGCACTTGAAGTTAGGAATATACGTGGGAAAATATTTTGAAAATGAGCAGGAAAGTGGTTCAGAATTTTAAGCCAATATTAAAAGGAGAGTGAAAATCCCATTTTTAAAAAGAAAACATGAAACACACATTGTTTTAAACTTGAAATGTCCCTGATTCTAAATCCCAGCATGATTCTGCACAAAATGGATCCCAAGAGACCAAAATGAAAAATCTAAATCGGAGATGTGCTCTTGCATTTTCATAATGCACCCGCAGTGAGAATATGAAACAGCAGGGTGATTTCACAGCTCTGTCCAGTCAAAACAATGGAAAATATTGTGAGTGCTCCTAAGCAGCTGTTGCTCAGCTACTGCAAAACACCTGAGACACATTACAGAAAGTACTAGAAATTCTCATTTAAAACATGGAAAATATTAAAGATTAAAATGGCAGAATACATTTGATCTCTGTACCTTCTCGAAGTTCCCCAAGCACTGCCTGGCGTTTAGCATGGCAGGAAGGACTGCAGTATGCTGGTAGCTGCCAAGCACCTGGCTTTGCCAAAAGTTTGTTGGTGCAACAAACAACTGCTGAGTTTTCTGTGCAGCACCTAGTGCAGTGAGATCCTTGTAGAGGGCTGTAACAGTAGGAGGAACAGTAACAGTTATAGGAGTAATAATAATAATAATAAGGTAATTGTAATGGACTGAAGTTTCAGAAGTAGATCATAAAGCCAGGAATACAATTACCGGTACCAAATAGCACCAATAGTATAGTATAGTATAATCTCTTCTGGATTTTTCTAAGAACCCACTTCTGCCTTGAGGATGGAAAAAAAAATAATAATAAAAATGATAATGCCAGAACATGGAGCAACAAAATAATAACAAACGGTAGAACAGAAATTGTGATTTTCAATGAATAAACATCTTCGCTTTGCTTTTGGAAGGGACAATTGCTCATAGGATTGGTGAAAAGTCAGCTATCACCTTCAGCTTGCATAAGGCAAACCCTGAATATTTTCTGATAAACAACCAAGTATTACATTAGCAATTTCTTACTAGACCAACAGAATTCTAAGTAAAAACCACTGCAGTTGGTGATGACTTCTGTTGTGATACTGGAATTATCCATGAAAACCCTGGGTACTACTACAGCTGCTAATATTTTAATTACTACAGAATCCCAGGCTCAATTCTATGTCTGTTCAAAACAGTAAAATTTTCTTCAGAGAAAAGTAGATAATCCTGATCATAATACCAAAATTCTCGTAATTTAGATACATCACTTCAGATCACTATTTTTTTTCCATGCCAGCACTTGTTAGCTTCATTAACATCTAAGATAAATGGTTAAACTCTACCTTTATATTTATTTATTTTATTTCAATTTTGCTGGGACTCTTTGAGTTCCTGTGGAAAGTAGCAATTCAACATTTCTGTATGAATATATACAGTTGGAGGGAAATGCTACTAATAATGTCTCAGCATTGTCTGTGCACTGTAATTCTGTTTCTTCACTCTTTCCTGCATAGACTTCAGCCACAACTACAGATTTTTCTTCCTTGTGGCCCACTAAACCCCCACACATTTATGAACCTTAATTTTGGTCCATTGGGGTGAGAAAAAGCCTCTTCATAAAACTAAACTGCCTAACCTGGAAGGTTCTCCCACCTGTTACTGCTCTGTGGCAGGTTACCTCTGCATTTTTAATGTGCATCTGAGGAAAGCAAGCAAGCATAGTTCTGTCAATGTGAACATTTGCTAGTCCATTGTGATTAATTTTATTATTTGAGTCATGATAAAGCATCCCATTTCTTCAGACATCGTCAAAACCTACCATTAAAGACTACACAGCCTGATACACACTCTTTGGATAAGCATCTACAAAAAGTTATTGCTGGCACTTCTCTCTTACCTTTGTAGAGCAGTCTGTGCTTTATAAATCAGGTTTTTCATTATTATGTTCAGTCAATACCACTCACACAACAAATTCGGATGTGTCTGTAATGACCTCCAGATTCTTATTGGTATTTCAGCTGCTTTTGCTGCACGGGCCAGTAAGGGATGAGCACCCCATGCCAATAATAGTTATCTAGCACACGGGTTTTATAATGGGCTGCTCTGAAATCTGTAGAAAATGAAACAAGTTTTTTTCACAGATGGTTTCAGTCACAGTTTGTTGGTTTTTTTCTTAATACATGCCATGTTGCTGTCTACAACCACATCTACAACTAGGACACGTAATTTTGTTATGCCTGATGTTTAGATACATTTTACCCTCTGCCTAATCTCTTCTGAATTATCAACTCTGTAATACAGATTAACATGTTTGGTCTGCTTTGTCCCCTCCCTTCTACTAGATTTAGCAATTTTTTGGCACTATTGATGTTTTGCCATTAACTTTGGGCTAGGGGTAAGTTCTGTGCAGCTTGGGAAGCAACTTGTATCTAATGCTGTTCTTTCATGTCTTATATCCTCTTAGTGGTGGAGACCTGTAGTTTTCTGGGGCCTGTTTCACAACAAGAAAAATGTTATGGGGCAGTATTCTACTAACAGGTCTGGAAAAAGTTATTTGAGCAAAAAAGTGTTATACTACATGCAGGAGTCAAGGACTTAACTTCTCAGATATTAACTGCTGTGTGTATTTCCTTCATCATACTTTCAAATATTTCACTTGGGAAATATTAACTAGCATATTTGCTACCATGATTGGCTGCACTTTTAGGCCCAAAAGACTCTACTTATGGCATTGGTAGTCTTGCTTAAAGGATTCTATACAGATTTCTATCCTAATTTTACAGCAGCATAAAAGGTGATGTTTAATAATTAAGGAAAGCATTCATTTTTTAACATTTGCAACAGACAAATCATTTAGTCTCTTTTAGGCAGAGTTAAAAACTGGACTCCTTAAAAAAATTAATTCTGATATCTGTCAATAGCAGCTAATCCAACACTTGCCAAACATACCTGTTGGCATGATGAAGAGGAAGCCAATTCAGCTTTCTTGCAATAAGAAATGTTACTTCTGTCATTTTCTTGAATACCTTTACATTTTGGAAGGTTACATGACTTTGAATGGTCAAATTATGGTGTTTAAGCATTACAGAACTGGAACCTGACCAAAACTGGATTGAGCCATTGCTGCCAGCAGTGATCAACTACCTCATCTTGTACGAACATGATCAAGCAGGTGTCTGGATTACTGATATCAGGTCACACAAAGAGAAACTCTTCTGGCTGTGGCAAGTCAGAACTTGCTGGGTATGACCATGTTCACAGAATGCCCTGCTTGATGTATCCATGGTGACAAGTCTTCAGGTAATAGTATATCACTCCTATCTGGAAACTGGTAAAATGTACCTTTGTGGATACTTCAAATGGTGCCCATGTTCATAGCATTTATTTTAAAGTT
Organism: Chaetura pelagica; assembly: GCF_000747805.2. Lineage (NCBI taxonomy): Eukaryota > Metazoa > Chordata > Aves > Apodiformes > Apodidae > Chaetura > Chaetura pelagica. The sequence continues at coordinate 1,065,281 of NW_009952478.1, read as the reverse complement.
CTGATGTAACAAGCTAGTGGGTATTTTTGGCTTGCTGGTTTTAATAAAAGAGATTTTGTGAGGTTGCTTCTTAGAAATTTCTCACCACAGTAGTCGTGTGACAAATCCCAATGTTCCTCTGTGGTATTTCAGCTACTCAAGCTAACAGTCAAAGACATCTCTGTGAACATCTCAAACAGTGTTTTATACAACGCAAATGCATTGTCTAAAGTTATTCTGATGTCATGATATCCCTTAATTGCTTACAGTCAGAGAGAGAAGTTTCCATAGATTGATCTCTGTTCTTGTTGAGAAAATCAATTTCTGTGATTATGCAATGTGGTTTACTACAGTCAGAGAGACCTTAGTGAAGTTATTTACAATCCTGGTGGGTCAGTAGATAAATATAACCTATTTATTAAGTTCTGTGAACAGAAAATTGACCTAACCTCTTCCTCTTTCACCATGAATTTTCCTTTCCAAATGAAACTAGTTGGGAAGTCATTGGTTTTGGCCAATGAATCCAGGAAAATATGTTTATTTATTTTTTTCTGACATTTCTTGGCTGTCTGTCATTAAAACTCTTTAGCAGTTTAGAGTAAGGGAAGAGAAAAAGGATTAGTAGTTTTGGCACTTTGCAAGTTGGTACACCACTGCAAATGTGTCTTTTCCACCCTTATAATTAATAGGGTTGGATATATAGCATTTATAATAGTATTGAAGACAGCATCCACCACTCACATGTACTCCTCAGTTCGTAGTGGGGCCATCAGTGATTTTTCAAGTGTCATTTCCAAGGCTGCCAATGACAAAGGTATTAACTGAGAGTCACAGGAGAGATATAAGAATATCTTCTGAAAAAGCTGGAATGTACCAGTCGAGGAATTAGGACTTTAGACACTCCTCCTTGCACTAATCAAATTGTGTTTGGTCATGGAGTTGTTTGTTAATTTTTGACCATGAAGTAAAACTTGACATGTTCCCCTGACCAAGGGAAACTGAATTACAATTAGTGCCATCAAAACCAGAGAATTCTAAGAGCCAGGACTGGAAAGGTTTTCCTATAAATTGAGCACTCATTTTAAAAGGCAGTAGAGTGAGACAGTGTGGTGCCATTTGATGCCTCTAGAGGCTGCATTTAAATCTTTTATTTCTGTTTTAATTGCATTATTTCATGCATAATTTGGCTTTAAGAGGCTAGGACATTTCTAGAATAAATACTAAAATTTAGATTGCTTTGTGACAGGAAGAAAAAGAAATCCTATAGCTGGTTATTTATTTCTTTGTTTAGTACTTCACATAATACATCACTTTCCATCTGCATCTGCAGTATATTATAAAGTAAAAGCTTTTTTTTTTTTTTAAGACAATGACCTTAGTAGATGGTCCCGTGTCATAAGAGACCTCTTTAAATAACAAAGATGTTGTCATCTGTCAGGTACTCTGACTACTCATGATACTATTGATTGAGGTAAAAGTGTAAGACAGTTACCAGAAAGTGGAACATGGAATCAGAGGATGGGGGAAAAAAGTGAGAATTAATTTAAAATTATTAAAGTGAATCATTAGGCCTGTGCCATAAAGTATCAGTCTGGGGAAATATGACCTATTCAAGGTTATCCCCAGTGTCAAATGTGAAAATAGAAGAACTGATTAATGGCACCAGGTACTATGCTAGAGTCTGGATTAGGTCTGATAAATAGCATTTTGAGATAACTTTTTTAAAATACTGCACTGATGTAGATGTCTACACATTATTCTGCTCTGCTGAAATTTTAACTTAAATTGGGCCAAATTCTCAATGGTGCTTTACTCCTTTTTGTTCCAGCAGGCAGAACAAAAACCTTACCTGACACTCTTGCTGGTTGCCCTCAATGTGGAAGATGAGACTGAAAGCTGAGGCTTTACAGCTGTCTGCTCCACACAGCTCAAGTCCGAGGTCAGTGATGCTCACAGAATTTTTGAATGTTTATGGCAATAAAATCAAAGACAATTTATAGGACTTTCTCTTCATGTCTTATGCATACAGGTCTGCTCGCTTGTTTGTTTTATTGTTGTTTTTTTACAGAAGAGTATCTCCTTCTTCGTGCTTTCTTCAGGAACTCTCATGCACTCTGTGCCACTTGAGGACATCGGGAAATCATCTGATTCAAGAATCCCTATTCTGCTAGTGAGAAATATGGTTAATTCTTAGGTTTGTATAATTCCTGAGGCAATTTTGAAGGAGTCTTTGCATAAGGCCATGTAATGTGAGCATCATATAAGAGTCAATGTAATTACCTACTTCCTGCTGTCAATGGAAAAAGGTAAGAACCTCTATAGAATAATTTAACCCATCCCAAGCTATGTACATTTAAGAGGTTGAGTCAGCATCTGAAGGTGCATTTTTCTTTCCCTTATTTAAGAGCTCTTTCCAAGTGGGAATCAAACTGGTTTCCAAGTGAGAGCTGGATGTCTAGCTAACTAATCAAGAACATAAAGGTTCCAAGTGTACCTAGCTATCTTAATCACATAAATTAAAACAATTGAAAGGCTTCAAAAGGAGTAAGGATCCAAGTCTGACTTACCTTTTTGAACCAACTGTTTACCTCTGTGTGCCTAAATGATTTTTAAAACTCTGCCTTGACTTTGTAAATTTTAACTTACAGTTTATTTTTGGAAGAGAGCTGGTTACTTGCCCTAAATTTTGTATAGCATTTCGGAGAATCACAGAAAGTTAGGAGTTCGAAAGGACCACTGGAAATCAAGTCCAACTCCCTGGCAGAGCAGGACCACCACAGAATCTGGGGCAGGTCACTCAGAAATGCATCCAGATAGGTCTTGAAATTCTCCAGAGAAGTAGACTCCTCGACCTCTCTGGGAAGCCTATTCCAGCACTCTGTAACCCTTACAGTAAAGAAGTTCTTCCTATGCTCTAGTTTACATCCACTGCTCCTCATCCTATCACAAGACACCACTGAAAAGAGACTGGCCCTTCCTTCTTGACACCCACCCTTCAGATATCTATACACATTAATAAGATCCCCTCTTAGTCTTTTCTCTAGATTAAATAGCCCCAGTTCTATCGACCTTTCCTCATAAAACAGGTGTTCCAAGCCCTTAATCTGAATATCTTTCTACTGAAGATGTGACAGAGAATTAGCAGCATTCACTACAAACACACACCCCCCACACACACTCCAACCTGCATTCAAGCAGCTTCACTACCATCTTAAAGACAGTGTCTCCTGTTTCTGTTTAACTGACTCCAGATCCTCAACCAGTGGAGAACACAAGAGTCAGGGAGAGCTCAGGGCTAGATCTTTTGCAGTCACTGTGTCCTCTGGCTTTGTTACTACATAAGTGATAAAGTTAGAAATCATTATCAAGCCTGATACTGATGTATAGTTTATCCAAAAAATACTAGCTCGGGAGGGTCAGAGGAAAAAAACGGTTGAGAGAAACAGGAATAGCTACATCATAATTTGTTTTTCGGTGTATGAAACCAGCAGCTTCTTCAAGAGCACCTTCTTCCTGCAGGTGAGTGGTGCCGGGGCTGGGTTGCGCAGCAGGTGTCGGGCCTGTCCCGCGCTGGGGGCCAAGGGCTGTGCCAGATGCTCTGCTCAGCCGTGACAACCCGCAGGCTGTTGCTGAGCCCTGTGGCTGGTCTTTTCTTTGTCTCCCTAAAGCTAAGGTAATCTCTGGGTGGGAGACACAGTTGACATGATTTGCTGTTTTCTCTATAATCTTTTTTCCAAGTTCAGCCACTTTCTCACTTGATTGGTCCACATATTTTGCTGTCAGACTCTCTCTGGCTTCATGGTATATCAACAGTTCTCTGGCACTTCTTTTAAATTAAAAAATCATTTTTGCAGAGGATGTTCTATACACACAGTGAGTGTGGAAAACGTGCAGACTGGTTTTAATTTTCTTCCAAAGGTAGTAATTTAGGAGAATACATCCTTCATTTTCTCTTTGCAGCATCATTAATATAATACAATAAAGCTCCTTCCTTGAAATTCCTTTTTCTGAGTCTTAGACCATCAACTTCCTTCATTTTGTTGACTTTCTTACACCTTCTCAACAAGAAATAGCACAGGTTTGGGAATATTCTGTAAAACACTCCTGATCGCATCCAACTCTTAACCAAACAAGACTTCAATGAGCCTGTTTACATAGGTACAATTAAACATACATCTATGTGCTTTGGTTAGGTCATGTGTCTAGCATGAATTCAGTGATCACATTGAAGCTAGGAACATTATTGTTGGAGAAAACCTTTCCTAAAATCATCCAACAGATAACACTGCAGATTCAAAGAAAGAAATTCTATATGGAGTGAGGCTAAATGCTGAAAATTAGGACACCTTAATGCATTTAAGCCATAGCTCTGTACAAATGCCCTATATATTATGCCAGACAGATGTGTTTTCACATACCAGTGGGTTTATTTTGGTGAATATTTAGTATAATGTTTATCTGTGAGTTAGACAGCCATGCTGGAACATATCCTGTGTATACATATTTTATTACATAGTAAGGCTTTTCAGAGTTTATTTCCATTTTTCATGTTACTTTCAGAACTAATAGAGTAAAACACAGTCTATGCTTGACCAGGGCTTAAACAAGATTTTAATTTTTTTAAATACTGCATTTTTAATTAACTTCAACTTCCCCTTGTCTTTGTGCTTATTTAGTGAGGCTCACACTGTCATGACAGTGGTTGACAATAACAGATAAAGTGTTGTAGATAAGAATGAGCTTGATACGTTTTATGTGAAAGGCCTAAAGCAACTGGGTTTTTAAATCAACTATCTGACTGGGACTGCTTTCATGTTGCTTTTTAGCACCTCATTAGAATTACCGCAACTTTCCTGTAGTACTAAACTGTTGCCCCAGTCACAGTTCATTTTCCTCCTCTAATGTCCAATTGCTCTGTTGTCAACTGAAAATTATCATATTTTCCTTCCACAATAATTTAATTATTCTAGAATATAAATCAGCAACACAGAACAACATCATGCTGCATCCTCCCCTTGCAGCTCCGTGGCATCCTGGGAAGCAGCATAGCTGTCATGGCTTGCAGGGAACAACAGGAGAGTTTGTACCATTAAAAACCAACTTTGGGCTAAAGTTGTTGCACTTTTTATCCCTTCCTTGGTTTTGAATATTATTGAGGGCCCTGAAACATTTTTAGGTTTCTACAGCCCCAGAGCAGTAGCAATACCTCTGCAATGTGCCCAGGAATCCTGGATGAGCATCCAGGTTCCTCTGACTGTGACACAGGGACACTCCTTTTGGACTGGATTGCCTTTAAGCTTATAGTTGGTCGTGCCTTTCTTAGGCACAGACCCTCAGAGTGCCTCTTGTGCCTCTTCTGATTCCCCCAGCTCCAGGGACAAAGGCACAAGGAGGTTCAGTGATCTTAAGTACTAATACTTAGGTTTTGCAAAGGCTCATTAGCCTTTAGCCTAGTAGACAGATGAGAAATCCTGTTGCAATCAGTGAGTTATAAAAGGTAGTGTAAGTGCTGTTTTGAGATTTTAAGCACAGGAATATGTGTAGGATGAGGACAGCTATTGTATTGTTTTCTTCCTCAAGGAAGAAAAAAAATATTCCTATTTGGGGTACTTTTCCTTAATGCTAAAAATTGTTCTTGTTGACTGCTGCCCCTTGAGAAAGAGAACTACTTAAAAGCTGGGATGACCTACCAAGACAAGGACAGGTCTTACGCACTCCGGTTCCTGCCACTGAGGCAGAATATGTAGTCAGTTCACAGACCTCTCTGTCACCATGTTTCATAACCACAAAATGAAGAGCTTACATTTATAAGGCCTGTAAAGCAAATCTCAAATGAGACCTGTTTGAAAAAATACACTTAGAATCTCAATGCTAAAATGTTTCAGTACATAATCTTTCAAAATGAGGTAAAAGAAAGCGTAAACTAGAAAGGTGATTCCTTTACAAGGATCTCATCCATTAAAAGCTGTAGTACTTGGTTGGCCAAGGTCCTGAGAAGCCTCAAATCACTTTGAAGTTATCCAGGCCTCAGGCTGGACATGGGTTGTCACCTCCAGACGTCCTTTTCAAGACAGACTTTTATCATGAATTTGGGAAAGAGGCAAAGTATTTTGTGTTTCATAATAGAGCTAGACCTAACTAGGTCATGCTCTGATTTTTTCCCTTTTATTTTCAACATTAAGGTAATTGTTTTCTTTTTCCCATATTTGTCAGTTAGATTTTGGACATAAATCCACTCCCCTACACAAAGGACTGATCAACTTCATTTCCTTGTCAAATACGGCTGTGAAGTAGAGGCCAGTGAAAAAGAACCAAATAACTGACAGCAAGGTTCTAGGGAGGAAAATACCCTGTTATTGGGTATTCCAAATAATCATGTTATTGTCAGATAAATGAACAAAATTTTGGCACTTAGGAAGGGGAAGTCTTTCTATGTGACATGAAAGTCATGGTGGCTCAGGAAACCAAGGTTAACTAGAAAAAATGATACTTCATGGGAGGTTGTAGCTGTGGAAAAATGAATTGGAAGAATCTCTGAGTCTGTATTTTTACTTTTCTTATATACACTTTATACATACATAGAGTTATATGTATTATTTCCTGATAAATACTTATTTATTAAATATACTTATTCTTGCTTGTCAAAAGTAGCTGAGACCCTCATAAAAGAATATGAGAGCATTAGTGTATAAGAATCTTAACGCTTTTGTTCAACATTATTGTTGAACAAACATTTGTTCATATTGTTCAACATTAATTATTTTTCATAATAGGAATGAGACAGGTTTTTTTGAAAACGGCAGTAACTTAAACTATAAATACTGCTGGTTCTTAATTACTGTAACAATGTTCAGAGGCAAGCACTAAAGTTCTGTATCCAAAGTTCATGTTTGTACAGGATGTCACTACATAAAAAATAAAACTTTTGGAACCACAAATGCCTTTGGGGCAACAAAAACCATTCTTCTAATAAGCAGGGTTTGGGGATTTTTTTTAAGAAACAAAACTTCTGTTTGATAAAATCAAACTCTCTGTTCTCTTCCTAGTATATATTTATTCACAGTCTAGACTGGATTTTTTGGGGGGCAGATGTGTGTTCTATTTTAATATAGGTTATTTTCAGTTTTTATTAAATTCAGATTTTGTTGAATACTTTTCAGTGGAGACACAAATTTTTATTAATTTTGTCCCCTTCTCCCTTCTCTCATTTCAATCGACGTGGCCATGATGGAAACAAATCCAAAGAATAGGCAGATGATGAATAGAGTTGCTCAGTGATTGACCAAAGCAGTGGTCAAAATCCAGAGCACCAAATCAGCTCACTGCGGTGATGATTAACACGCTATAAAAATGTTGACTGATGAGCGCTTTCTGTTCTTAGACTCCAATACAACATGATATTTCCTTAAACCAAGGTAATTGAAATGTGAGACTGTAGAGTGAACTTGACATGTGGGGGAAAGGGCACACTAGAGAAAAAGGGAAAGAAAGAAGTAACAAGGGGTACTGAGATTAGGCTCATGAGCACTATAGTACATGATACTGGTAGTATATACAGTTATTTTTAGGCACCAAGAATTGAAATTAAGTGGATGCAATCTGGACCTTAGCAGCTGCTAAAACTTGTGGTTGCATATGTAAAAGAAGAAGATCTGTGTAAGAAATACCAAGTACCGTGGCCTCTATTGTAAGTAGTAACAATTTTAAATCCTCCCAAATATCCAAACTCACAAAATACATTATTTCATAACTGATTTTCCAAAGGATTATGAAGTCCCACGGCACCAAGCAGTTCAGCTATCCTTTAGCATTGACTTGCACATTAGCAGTTCCAAGACTTTAAGTCTGATAATTCATTCCTTTTTGGATGATAAACCCTAGGTCACCAGTAGATCCTGCTCCTTACCACCATTTCTCTTCACCTGTCAAGTTTGTATGGCTTCCATAATAATCTCAAATAGTAATTACAGCTGCTGGAAAAAATACAGTGGGGTGCATTATGTAGTTAGTTATTTGCAGGTTAAATAACATTATTAGCATGTGGACAGAGTTACAGGAACACCATAATTCTGATATTAGCAATATGGAAGAGACCCAAACCAAACATTTTTTGTGAACTACATGCAAACCTGTGAGGAACCATATCTTTCCAGCACTACCTAGCTGGCAGTCTCATTCATGACAACATGCTGCTGCATGTTGAATTGACATTGAATCAAATACTTCACGTGTGATTTAATTGCAGACCTCTATGCCGAGGTATGGCTGATGTAGTAACTTATAGCAAAGAAGTTATCACTTTAATGTTTAACGTAGTCTCTCTATCACTCTGGTCCTTTGTCTTCCTTCTGGCTTATTCCAAAAATAAACTGGTTTGATTAAACAGAATGTGTATTTGCTTTTTATGTTGTTTTGCCAAAGAGGTGCATGAAGGTAAACAAAAAAAGCTATGCAAAAGCTGTTGCAAAGAGAAAGATCTGTATTATGCAACTTTTGAGGAGAGGCAAGTACTCGTGAGCTCTGGTTGCAATAGAAAATATTCAGACTAGACAGCATGGAAACTTTCTAACTATATAAATAGTGAAAGACTAGAGCTTGTGGAGTTTCCATCCTCAGAGTCTGTAAAAAATAAGTTAGCTAAACATCTTTCAAAAGTAATGTGGGTATAATTGATTTTACTGTGGGGCACATGAGCAACTACCTGACCTTTCAAGGCCTATTCATCCCTACAACTCAGTAATTCTATGAAGCTGCTATTTTTAAAACACACCTCATTGTACCATTCTATTTTAGTGAGGAAAGCAATCATTTTTTACAAATACTCTATCCAATATTAGATCAGATGTAAGAACTACAGGGAATGAAACTGATTTCTGTGCTGGAACTTACAAGACAACTGCAAGTTAACTGCAAAATGAATCAAATTCAAGTAATCAGTGCTACAGAAACACAATAATTATAAATCAGTTACCAAAGAAGCATCAGGACCTGTGCAGTATGCATGTGGCACCACTTCCCAGTGCAAGACGGATGTAGAATGTTCTTTGTATTTTGGGCTCAAACCCTCTGTGGTATAACCATAGAACAAAAAGGCTGTGATTAGCGGAAATATTTGAGATCCTGCAGCTTACTGTTTTCACCAGCTTGCTTCATGTCTCCCTTTGGCTGGGAGTACCACTTCTGCTGCAGTTCAGCAGTTCTTCTGATTGCTACCTACCCCCTAATCTTTAATTATTTATACAAAACAAAGCCATGCCATCTAATATTCCTAAAAGATGGGATGGGGGTGTTTGGTGTGTGACCTTTATTGTATCAAAGGAGATAAATGATATTTTTAACTCCCAAAGTGTGAGATCAATGTTGAGTCACAACCCCTTTTAGACTGTCTAATTGCACTCTGGACACATAGCTGAAGCTGTTAAACTTAAGGGGTAGAAGTACACACAGAAGTCGAACATTATAAAACCAAATATGCCTCCCCTAAAGCTCTAATCCAGTAGGACTTTGTTTCCAGACCTTCACTTGGCAAAATTTGCCCTGCTATGCTTTGATTTATGTTTAAACAGTCAACAGAAAGCATTTGAAACTATGATACAGACAATGCAAGATTAGAACTGTTCCACAAAACCTTTAACATTTGGAGAAAAAAGGTGTTTTCTGAGCCAAGATGGCTCTCAAGAAGAAACAAATGACAGCTCTACACTTGACTTGCTTTCTGTGAAGCATCATCCAAGCACACACACTTAGGTATAACAATCAGAAAATGTAATATGCTATTTTATTTAGCAGTAAATATAATGCAGCCTCTCTTCTTTAATGAAGAGAGATCTGGAAAACTTCCCATAAATGCATCTTTTCTTGTAGACAAATGGGAGAAGAATACAGTATCTAGCTGATCAAGTACCTTAAACAATAATTCAAGGCTCTTAAATAATTCTTACTGCTCTTCTAGTGACATCACAAGAAATTGCTGATGAAACAGCACTCTTTAGCAAATAAATAACTGCTAGCCATGGGAAATTTTGGACACCAAGGATGTAACTAACATCTCCTAAGGCAGGTGGTTTCTGAATGTAGGTACTTCACCCATTTGTGGAAATTACTTTTGCCAGGAAGTTAAAAGATGCTGCTGGATTTTATGGTCTCTAGAAATCTGCCCAGCAGAGGGCTGTTTGGTTGGTCAAGAAGAAATTAAAGGACTCCAGATGTTTGAAAAATGCTTGGTTTGATGGAGCAGATTGAAGAAAACTCTCCACTGTCATGCAGGGAAAAAGTAGGCAAGGCAACAATTACAAGTCCTAAGATTTTGTGCAGTTAACTTCAGATTGACTTTAAAAGACTGAATTTCAGAAAACAACTGACAACAGGAAAGAGAGTTAAATAATCAGTAAGACTTTGCTCTAGAACAGTGTTAGGGTGTGAGGCCTTTTTCTGATTCTTACAGAAAATCTAACAACTGTATCAGGATACCGTTGGTTTTTGTTTGGAACAGCATTTCAGATAATCATTGAAAAGTGCAGATGCTTGTCCAAAAGTATGTGAAACTTTACCAGCCCATTCCATCTCACCCTGCTAGATCACCTAGCAAGATACTCCATTTCTTCTTTCTCTTTGAAATCTTGCAAGAGAAAGTCTCCTGTCCTCAGGCAGATCTTTGAGTTGAAACAGCATTTGGATGAACATGCACTTATAAAAACATAGACAAGTGTAAAATATCAACCTGTTCTGTAGTCAAAACTCCAAATCAAAATGTCTTTCCATGATATAAAACATTAAAACTATATTAATCTTAAATGTTACTGTGAACTTCTTATTCTTGTAATGAGATGACCCAAAATCTGGAGCCAAGTGTCTTAAATGAGCTTCATAATGGTTCAAATCTGGATTAGAATCTTGTTTTGAGATTCATAGCTCAGTCTTGTCTCATAAAAAAAAAAAAATAATTAAAAAATAATAGATAGATAGATAGATAGATAGATAGATAGATAGATAGATAGATAGATAGAAACTGAAGTGGTCAGTGTTCTCTGCAGTGGGTTGGGTTGGGGAAGGAAGGTTTTGATCAACTTCTTACTCTATAGAAATAACTTTCCTGCCTCCTTCACATTTATTAAAATCACAATAGAGCATGACAAACTGGATCGACTGTTTGACAGGTAATTATCTCATTGTGGATCACCCACTGATGTTTCAAAGCATCCAGCCGAAACTCCACCATCTCTTTTATCACCTGTAGCACACAAGAATATTAGGAAAGGGAGAAACCAGTGCCAAAAAGGTGGGACATGCCAGAGTTTTTATGAGAAATTATTATAAAGTGTCAGTTCCTAATGAAAAAGCCTGCAGCTTTTAACAGAGAGTAACTTTGCTATAGATGTACCATTTTGTCAAATACATGCGATAGACAAGTTGGTGATTTCCGTGAATTGTACAGCATACTGTTTACAAACCAGGATGTTGGGCCATCTCATTTAAACTGTATTATAACCTAGAAAGGTTGGACTAGATGATCCTTGCAGTGCCTTCCAACATGGTATTCTATGATTCTATGAAACCATTCTGAGGATTATATGCTTTGGCGAACTGTAGGATTTTAGACTAATAAAATTGCTATTCTATTAGTGGTGGTGTTCTTTCTTCTTTTCATCAAATGACAGACATAAGCCAGGCAAACCCATATGAAGCTGACTCCAGGGCAGGCAGGAAAATTTCAACTGGGCCCCAGTGCCCAGGTGAAAGAGTGTGTGGATCAGAGGTGGAGGGATGGCATGGAGCAATCAGAGATTGGATGATGAGATGGGGACTTACAGATGGCAACCAAGCAGGAAGAAAAGTCTGCTTCTTCTTCCAGCCAAACCCTAGCACTCCTGCCTGTTAGTGACTCACATCCAGGTCCTCATGTACTCCCCCTTCACGAGACACGCAGGTTCAAACATCTCCCCATGATCCCGGCAGGCTGCTTGTTTCTGCACTCACTCTCACCTCACTGGAGCTGTGCTGCCAGGGTTCCTGGTTTCTTCACTTGCCTCCTTTGTAACCTTGGGAAAGTCACAAAGGAAAGTGGTCCTGATCCTCACATTTAGAAGGCTAATTCTCACTCTCTCTGTTTCTTTGCATGTCCTGAAATCTGTCAGCCTTGTCAGTACAAATCAGCTTGGTCTCATGGAAGAAGCTAGGACTTTTGTTGTGAGCTTCACACATGCCAAGGGGATGGGTGGAGAATCAATGTGAAATGCTGGTATCAGTGGAATTTTATGTCTAACTCGAAGGCCTCTGCACTCAGCTCTGGGATGTCACCAGCTAAAAATCTAACCCACACACTATTAATTCTGTAGTTTCTTGGAACGTCACTTTGTGCAGGAACATCACTTTTGTACTTCAAAGCAGACAACAGAAATATAATTGTAATCAAAGAAGATGTCCTTAGCATTCTCAGCAATGAGAAAAATTCTTAATGCAGAGTAACTAGGATTTGTTTACATTTTGGTAGTGGCTGTTTGTACAGAGAAGATAATGTTGATGATCTCTATACCAAGTCTCAAGGTGCAAGGAAGACCGAGTTAGCTAACAGAATGAGAGTTTCTAGGGAAACAGAAAGAAAGCACTGCAAATTGTTGCATTTCTGTTAATGGTAGAAAATATGATGGTGGTCTCTGTTCTTTCAGATACTCTGGAGGTTGCCCAGGGTACAACATTTCCAAATATGCTTATCAGCTGTCTACAATTCACAGCTATACTTGGCTTAATCCTGTGGTCAAGTTTTAGCAACACTCTTCTGGTTTTGCTAATAAAAAGTTTTTTGTCTGGGATATATATGGTACTTCACAGTGTCTGAATATTTTAACATTCTGGTGTTAAAGATGGTTTTTTACTAGCAATGTTCCCCTCAGTCCAAACCGTGTTGTTTTTCTCCTGTTTTGGTTTTTTTTTTCTTATATAAGATACTGAAAAATACTTCTTAGAAGAGCCTACCACATTAAAAGAATTATTTCAGAACAGTGGTCTCCAAACCAGGATGCGTGTGCTCCAGGAGGCCCGCAAGAAAATATTATAGTTTCTATAGTACATGTACATAACTTAAACAAATATACAAGTATTGGTGGCGTGCACTCAAAAAAAGATTGGAGACTGCAGTTTCAGAGCACTGCTTTCTTACATTGATTTTTTTTGTTTGTTTCCCATATAGATTTTGAATTGAAGGATTACTGTACAAAGACGTTTACTGCAGAGTTTTGCACTCACATGCACTATGTTCCTGATCTTTTAGTTATTTTCTTCAGTGATTCAAAACTCTTCTACCTTGCAATACAGCTTTAGTGGCTTGACCCGAAGGAACAGCTCTTCTCCCTGCTTCCAGGAAAATTATTGCTTGCAAATAAGTATACAGAATTAATTAGGACTAGTTAGCATGGCTATTAATAAGAAACAAAAAGGATTTTTCTACACCATGCCTACTCTATACTATACTACTCTATACCGTTCTGTGAGGCACACTTAGTGATGACCCCACACTTAAGGCTGCTGGATGCAGAACTACTTAGCAAGAGTTTATTACATGTTGTGGGAGCTTTGTTAGCTCTGCAGTTTTTGTACAATTCTTCTTGTGAGGGAGGGACTTGCCTGGCCTTAAATTAGCTAACTACAAGATGTTGTAGCACTGTGAAACTCAGCACAGGCTGAAAAACCTCCTGTGGACAAACATTAGGACAGTCAGTGAGTTTTGCACAGTTTAGCTACCAGCCTGTCTGTAACTGGGATTGAAGCACAGAGATTGCCTACTGACTCAGCAGGGATACTGCCAGCTGTGCTTCAACTCCTCAAGACAAATTTGCATGATTTTTTTCCTTGGGTCTCACAAGCTCTTGTTCATATATGCCTAGGGAAAATCAAGCGTTACACCACAGGTCTCCAGTGTTAAAAATGTCTGTGAACTAGCTACAATCTGTGGAGGTACCATGGGCTTCAGTCTTTGCATAGCTGCTGGTTTTATATGGTAGTAATCTCCATCACATGCATTTGCACCTATTTGGAGTTTAAATTCTATGCTATTTTAGAGGTACACCAATTATTCCTTTTGTGTGAAACATCTGGACAGCAAACTGTTAAACTTTCCAGTATTTTCTTCTCATTTTATTCTACCTGTCTCTCACTTGTCTTGCTGGTTGAGAAGTATGTCACTGGGCACACAATAATAGAGCAGGAGTATTTAGACTTCTATAGAACATAATAATCTTCTTGTGTGTTGTTTTTGTCTTGTTATTGGTTCATACGGACAATGTATTGATTTTATTTAAGCCTACTTAAATTCCATAATGAATCTAAAAGTAGATGTTTTTTTTCTGATGTAATCACCATGTCTATAGGAGTACTCTTCCTGAATAGAATAAATGTTACATGGCAGGAAGCCTTTTTTGTTATCTACCCACTTCACAGCCCTCCTTGGCTATTGACCCTGGAATTGGAATTGCAAGAGATGCCCAGATCTAGCCCAACTCTGTCAGAAAGAGAAAGCACAAAAAACTCAAAGAGCAGAATTTGTTGTGTCCTGAGTTCTGCCAAGTAAGGTGCATGGCTTGCCTCTTGTGGTAACTCCTGCAAGTTCCCAGTCAGATCCCAAGCCTGTGCAAGTGCAGGTGGTATTTAATGTAACAAAATGTATGTTCATAGTACGGTCCACAGACACAAGTAAGACATGACCACATACTAAGCTTAGGCTTGACGTGTTATCCTGAGTAGGTTTGCCTCTTGTTAAAGAGGTTCTTTTTCTTTTTTCTCGTCTTTGCACTTTATATGGAGAGCAGGTGCTCTGGGCTTTAGTGCACTTTCTGGGCTTTTGCTGCTTTCTAACTGGCCTGATCCCAAGCACTCTTGATTTTTATGAAACTACACTCTCCATCATGAAAGTGCTCTTGTCATTTCTTCCCTGTTCAGCACTGGTTAGCCTGCTGCACTTAGCTCCTGCCCTCACCCGTGGAAAGGCTGCCACTTCATGAGCTGCTCTCTCTAAGTTTTGCCTAGGGAATTTTCTCAGAAGCAGAACTTATGAGGCAGCAATGGAAGGAGAGTATGAACCCTGGTAAAGATCCTCCCACAAACCTCTCTCACAGGAAAAAAAGAGCATGGATAAAAGTAAATTATGTAATAGCCTTTTCTGTCACAGAGTGGAAGGTGTAACTAAACCCTGGGGTACACAGATGTAATGTTGAAAAGGCAAATATCTTAGCAGATCTTTAAGACATATTAGTAAAAATTAGTGGCTGAAAGATGTGTTGCAGAGTGGAAATGTCAATGATATGGGACAATCAAAGTGTAAAAAGAGCAGGTGAGGCACCAGCTTGAACATGCTGAACTAAGCAGTCGTGGGCCAAATTAATTTCTGGTATTATCATATAAAGAACACTAGCCAAGCAGCTACAGAATTTGCCTGGTATTTCAGACTGCAACACATACAGTGTTCAAAGAAGGACATATTAATGTTTATTGGTGATATACCAACATTAATTTGAGAGATACTTTTGAGAGGTTCTTAGTAATATTTGATTTGTGAACAAATGGATAAACCAAAGGTATATAGTGTGAAAAAAAAAGGAGAAAATGTTTTCAAAATTTATTTCTATTGTAGTTGTGGTAGATGTGGTACAGTAGCCTTTACTGTAGGTAATGTTAATCATGTATCTACCATTACTAATAGTTAATAACCTGCTCACCTGGAATAAACATCTTAACCATAGCCTAAATTGATTATAATATGGTACACATATTTTATACAGTTACACATAAGACAAGTGAGGAGGGTATTTTGTCATGACAAGAAAAAGAATTTATGTGTGTGTGTTTGTGTGTGTGTGCTTAAATGTGACTACAGACATATGTATATATTTTTCCTATTAAGGTGATGTAATCATGATACAAATAGGTTAATAGTTTTGGGGTTTTTTTCCACAGGACCTTCAATAAAAGGAAACAGAGAAGTAGTGACATCAGGAAAAAAAAACAGTAAACATCTCTTTGCCATTTTATTTGATTGCTGGAAAACAGCAAGTGACATTTTTGTAGCTAATTTACTTTGTTACAGGTGTTTCATGTTGGTACAGCCACATCCTAAGCAAGGGCAATTGCCATAATGCCATTGACTTTCCAGTTCCTAGTCCTCAATGAGTCTAATAGATGACTCCAAGTTAGATGTGACTGGGAGCGATTCCTGCAGTGATACATTCTAAGAATCAAGGAACACACTCAGGATTTTTTAGACTTCTGCAATAATAATAAAGAAAACATTCAGCTCATTGTTTGGTCAGCCGACATCCCTTGTCTTGCCTGGTGAAAGAAACTGTTGTGGAGTTCCTAGGGATCAATGAAGTTCGTAATTTAAATGGGATGATGGGGGATGTAGCAGAAGGGATACAAGAGCTATCAGTCTTCAAAGCACAGAATGCCGTTTGCTCTCAGCTTGATAACATATTGACAGACAGTATGGCTCTGTGTGCAATTTACACACAAATCAGCCACAAATTTTGAAGTACCTTAATGTGAGAGAATATTTCATCTGTAAGTGGCTGTGACCTGTGGATTTCTAATAGTATCTGGAAATAGACGTAAAAATTCTGAGCATGCTGTATCCCTGCTCATGTATGAATCCAACTCTTAGGAGTTTAGGAAATAGTTAATGAAAGGACACAAATAAGTGCAGCGGAAGGCACAGAATAAACTTAAAAATCCACTGGATATGTGTAACGGCTAATGAGTACTTTGAATTGTGTAATATAACATTAGTTAGGCCTGGTTGTGCCATTTCCTTACACAGTAACAGAAGCCAAGAATTATTGGTTTTGGTACTGCCACAGAACAAAGTTAATCATAAGTGATTATGCCATGCTAATGATAACTAACTCTACCAAGCTAATAACTAAGTGAAATGTTTGTTAGTTTGTGCTGCAGGCATATTTAGAAAACGTGTTGTGATCTGGTACCCACTGAGATCTGGTTGCCATCAGGGTCTGCACAGCTGCACAGTGACATATGTGACATTTGAGCGCTGGTTTGCCTGCAGCGATTTACCTGATACTCACCTCGGCCCCTGCTAGAGATGTCCATTTATTCCTTATTAGCTGTAATGGCTCATAAAATGGGCTTGTGTTCTAATTCTGGGTTGTTAACTGCTGAGGCATCCTATTCAAGCACTCATTTGGCAGGACAGAATGCGATCAGCTCTTGCACAGCTGGAACGCAGACCCATCTACAGCCTACAACTGTCTCTACCAAAACAGCCCAGTGAGGGAGGGAGCTAAGTAGCTAAATTAACTAACCTCAGACTAATCAAAACACTGAAGAGATTAGGAATCTCTACTTTAAAGGTAAGACAGTATTTTGTTTGTTCTGTATATGAGTAGCATTGAAGATTACTTCAACTCATTCAGCAAAATACTTAAGAGGAATTTCTTAAGGAAGGACTATTCTACTGAAAATTCAGATCTTTTTAGCCCTCTAACCCTACACGCATCATACATCAGATGCCTCAAGAAAGAATTATATATGAAGTGCTGAGGAAATTAGGGTGCTGCTGCCCCTGCCCTTGTCCCTCTCCCCATCCCTTACCCTCGTCATGGTTGTATTTCATAATGAGATGCTGCATGCTCCCATGATACCGTGTAGGGGAAAATGCAGTCTTGGATCAAGGTGCCACTTAGTAGTGGGCATGATGTGATGAATCTGGGCACCAAAAAGGGGCCAGAACAGCATGCACTATACTTACTACCTGAGGTAGAAAGTCACATGGATGTGTTAACCCAGGCCCTCGGCTCCCCTCTCTCACCAGGCTTTTACTCATTCTGCTGCTTAGGGCAGACTGAAAGCTGCTACTTCACGAGCTGTACGTGCAGCAGCCTGGTAAAATCATGCCCCCAGTTTAGCGAAATGGTGCGGGCGATGGCACAAGCACCCTATCACCCGCCCGCGCACCGGCTGCGCGCAGGCTGACCTCTCACACACCCTTGGTGTCGAAGCCCCTTTGCACGGAGGGACCCGCCTGGGGAGCTCCCGACACCCGGGGGCGGCTGCGAGTCCTGGGGCGCCGGGGGGCGGCGGTGTCGTCCCGGCAGCGGGACCTCCAGGGCTGTTCAAAGGACCCAAGGGGAGGGAGGAGGAAGGTGGGTCTTCTGCAGATGCCACGGTTCTGTATGTTCATTTGTCCCCAGAAAGGAAAAAAAACCAACTTGCTTTGTGTCAGTTTTCTACGTCTGGGACATTTAATAGCTGCTGGCATTGCTTTAAATTTTAACCACATGGAGTCGAGTTTTCTGGTCCCTTTGCCTCTTATTTGTGCACCAGAAATAAACAAAATCATCTGACCTACCAGGAGGGATGTTCAAGTTGTTATTATTTTTTTTTTTTTCATCTTCTCTGAACAAAAATCAACCTGCCTTTCTTTGTTTCCAGCCTGAGGGAGTAGATTTTTCCCTCAGTGGTTCCATGATGAAGTTAATGTAATGAATGTCACTCATGGTAGGACTTGTGAAGCTCTAAGGCTGTTTTGTGCATCACATATTTAAGAGAGAATTTGTAGCAAACCTAGATTTATTTTAGCATTCTCTGGGTAGAAGAGGCTACTTGGCACATCCTGTGTTTTTATCACTGTAGTTCTTAGCACACTGTTAATTCTTCCTTTTAGTGTTTCTTTGCTGGGCAAATCAGCACCTGATTTTTATTATTATTGCATTTGATTAACAACTTTTAGGCAACTGCACTTGAGGCCCATAGGCTAAATGCAGTGCTGGTTGCAGTAGAAAAAAGATTAATATTAGATTTTACCCACTGTACATCTCCAAGCTAGTTTTCTCTTCCAAGAAATGGAAATACATGATGTCTTTTTTTAACCATTTCTTTTTTCTTTTTTTTTTTTTTTTAAAAGACCTACTTCCCCTATACGCTGGCTTGTTGCTTTCTGGCATATGCTTATCTAACCCCCCCCACCCCCGAAGGTAAATGTTTCAAAATACTGAAAGGACGTGACTACAAAATGCACTCTGCCGTGGGGAGAATAGCGGGAAGGACGTGAGGGCCGGTGAAATCTTTATAAATACAGCATCTAACATGAATATTGTTATACAGTTGTGTAATTTAGTTACAGGAAACATACTATGATGGGTCTTTTTGACAATACTTTTATGTGCATCTCTCTCTCTCTTTTACATCTTTATGTTTGTCTCCTCCATAACCTGCTTTTATTACAAGAAGTTGGTTAAATCGACATTTCAACGTGGCTGGCTTCAGACTGCACCACTGTAGGAACTCTTTTTTACAAAACTAGACCGAAAATTTTCCCCAAAACCTCCACTTAACGGCACAACTGGTATGTATAAATAAAATCTTCGTATATTTTAAGTGACATGGATGTGGTTTACTCTGTACCCTCAGTAATTTAAACAGCACCTATCTCTGCAGATAGAGTTGCTATGCAAGTCTCTGCTAGTGAGTTTGAAAATTCGAACCCGGCTTTGATTTATTTCCTTTCTATCAGTGATTAATGCGCAGTAATTAGCTAATCTCAAAGCCATTATTTACAGCTGGGGTAGACGAAGGAAAAAAACTGATGATCCAGCACTTAAGTCGATCCGAAATTATGAAATGGAAAGAAATGTTTAGGTCTCACCTCGGAACCGGACAGCCCAACCCCAGGGTGGTAGACGTAGTAGTAATAATAATAATAAATAATGATGACAATAAAAAATAATAATAACAATAATAACTTTCTATAATCTATTACTAGCTGGTAATTTTTTTCCGCCAGAAATATGCTGGAATAATCTCTGATTTTAAAAAAGGAGTGTCTATTGGGAACCTTCGCTTTCCCCCTTTGTTGCTGTGTGAGGGACAGCAGCTCCGTGTGTGGCGGCGATAGGACGAGCGCGGAGTGGGGATGCTTGGCTCCAA
>NW_009952478.1:1043594-1044625 GCF_000747805.2 Chaetura pelagica | reverse complement strand
ATAAAATAAAATAAATTAGCACTTAGGGGAAGAAAAAGAAGGAAAAAAAAAAAACAAAACCAACAAAACAACTAGCAAAGCATAAACCTTGAGGGTTGTATATTACAAGCTAAACAACCTCCCCACCCTGTTTATCATTTGGGGGAGGGGAGGGAAGGGGGGTGGAATCTGCATCCTTTCCATTTGCTACTCGCTTTCCCCCTCACTCCCCCTCGATCCGTCCCAAGCAATGAATTACAGATGGTCCCCCCGTGCCCGCTGTAACTCGGCGACACGGAACAAACTGGATGGGACTGGGCAGGGAAAGGAGGTGAAGACCTGCAGAAACATCCAGGGACTGGCCCCACTCCGCCTGGGCTAACATTTCCTCGGTCTTTTTCTTTTCCCCTTTCTTGCTAAGGAAGGATTGATTGAGACATATGAATTATGCCTGGTGTTAGCCCTCAAAAAACGAACCCAGGATCTAAACTCCAAAGAATTTTGCGTGGGATTTTATTTCTGAGAAATGCCCCTGTTTGTCCTAAATCCAACCACGAGGGAGGGGGTTGGGTGGGGGGACATCTGTTTAATTTGAAGCAATAAATACGCCGGATCTGTGGCTGTTCGGGGGTTTCCATTTTTAAAGATGATTAATCCCACCTCCATCCCCCTTTCCAATTTGACTCTAAAGAAATGGATTAGGAATGGTATCAAGAAGGATTATTCATTTATATCAGACAGATGGAGCTGTACAGTAGGGTTTCAAAGAAACAAAGAAAATGGTTTCTAAATGGTTGTTTGGCATGAATTATTTGGTGGATTTGCAAACAAACAAGGCAAAGCACTGTACTGCAAGATGTAGGAGAAACCCATCTGGCACCTTCCCCGTCCCTGTCTGGGGCTGGAGGGGTTTCCAGACAGGTAGAAGCAGGGAGATGAGCAGACCTGGCACGAAGTGGGCCGACCCGCGAGCATCAGGCTGCTCTTTTCTCCGACGGCCGGCAGCCTACAGCCTGCCCCAAGTGCGCGGGGCTAAGGGCTGCACCTGCGGG
>NW_009952478.1:1041785-1043535 GCF_000747805.2 Chaetura pelagica | reverse complement strand
GGGGGGGAAACAAGGGGAAGGGAGGGGGGGGCAGGGAAGGGAGAGAGAAGCAGGGGAGCAGAAAAAAGAAGCGGCAAACTTTCAGAACTTCTTTCAGCCCTATTTCTCTCCTCATGCATTTTTTTTTCCCCCAGCATTTTTCACGTGAGTCCCGCGCTGAAATCTCCGGCCATTTCAAACAGTTTCAAATGTGATTGACACGTATGTTAATCGTTTGTTTTTGTGCAAATAGGCTCTGCAAATTTCCAAAACAAACACATTGTGTAGATCAGATGTTAGGTATAAAAATGGTTTATTGATTGAAATAATAGAAGCATTATTTTGATTTGTCCTGACATGATGGCTGATTTATAGATTCCTTTCCCATTGATTTCCCACTGTTCGGGCAGAGGGAAATGATCAAATCTCATGAAAATGCCCTTTTGTGCTAATTAGAAAGCCGTGTTGCTCATTACATTTTTCTTTTCTTTTCTTTTCTTTTCTTTTCTTTTCTTTTCTTTTCTTTTCTTTTCTTTTCTTTTCTTTTCTTTTCTTTTCTTTTCTTTTCTTTTCTTTTCTTTTTCTCTCCCTCTCTCGCGTTCCCTCTCTCGCTTTCTCTCTCTCTTCCCCTCTTTCTCACTTTCTTTCCTTTTTCTCTTTGCCCCCTTTCTTTCTCACCATCTTTCTCGCTGATGAGATTTACCAAACTCATTCTCTGCGCCATGGACTCGGTGCGTGTATGTATTTTTTTTTTATCTTTTATACATCTGTTTTCACTTTGCACTTTCAATGAGCTGTAGCAGACAATAGTGAGAGAAACATCTGAAAATGCAAGGAGACAGAGTTGCATATGTGTTTCATTTCTGCGGGTTAGTCAGAGAAAACAACAAAAGGACAGCTGGAGGAGGGGGGAATAAACCACACACTTACAAAGGGGATTGTGACCCTGTAAGAAGGAAAGGCGAGTACAACGAAAAAAGACTGCAAAAAGTAAGGTAGAAATAAAGCAGGAAGGAGTGTCAGGGAAAACTGATCAAGAACAAAAATAAGATATTAAAAGGCAGTCCGGCTGCATGTGCCCTAACTGTCTCTTCTTTAAACGGAGAATTAAGGAAAATACAGGTCTGTCTGGACAGATACACTGGGAAGACGCACCTGCTGAAAATAAGTATCTGATCTGTCTATACAGATATGTGAGTGTTTATCCATCTGTACATTTACATAGGGGACATAGAGCATCCAAACACTATAATTGCAATCGTGCATTGGAGGGGTAAGTCTCATAATTTTTTTTTTATTTTTATTTTTCTGAACGGAGAACCAAATCCCTTGAATAGTCAACCACAGTCACATCTCAGGAAGTATTAGTTTGTCTGGACTTCTTGTGTGTGTTTGTTTGTTTTTGTTACTTTTTTTTTTTTTTTATTATTATTATTGTGGAAGAGACAGGGTTCAGTGAGAGACAACCAGATGGGGAGGCAGGGCAATCCCATTGTCTGTTTGCTAGAAGATCTCATTTTGCCCTGGAAAAGGCGATCAAACGCAGCTAGGGTCCACTCAGGAAAGTAAAAGGGTTGAGGAGGGGGAAAGAAGAGTGGGTGCATGTGGATTTAATAGCAGTGAAAGTATTACAGGGGGATCAGATTTAGCGAGCAAGCAAGAGGGAGCTTTTGAACATCTGTCTAATGCAGCCAATAGAAGTGACATTAGTGATATTGGAGAGAGGGAGACATTGCCGCCGACCGGGCTGGGATTATGGGAACCTTGCCAA
>NW_009952478.1:1023745-1041621 GCF_000747805.2 Chaetura pelagica | reverse complement strand
GGCTCAGTCCCCCTGCAAAACGCCCTTGGAGAGGCAGAGCCGCAGCCCGGTGCTGCCGGTCAAGCCGCTCGGGTTTAATATTCATCGATACACGGCGATGAAATTCCATCCCTCTCCCGGGGAAACCTTGATTCTCCGGCTAATTGTAATTTACAATTACATTTTACACTTCATCACGTAGGTTAGGAAACAAGATTCTTCCATATAATTATTGGCCTCCTTAATCCTATTCCACCACAATATCACCCCTCACCGCAAAGTCCTATTGTTCCCTCCGCCCCATTGTACCAGTCATTTAAACCGTCCAAATAATGGGGACCCCCGAGACCGACCCTCTGGGTTTGGATCGGCTGGCAGGTGTTTTCCCTCCACTTTGCCTACTCGGTCTGTTAATTTAAAAGCTTTCCTTGATTAATGGCAGGCACGCTACCCACACAGAAACACATGTTTATGAGCTACTTGTGCATAAGCAGCCATCTCCTGACCGTACGCACCATGTATATATATATGCCTTGCAATCCTTGCTTAGCTGTGACCGTAGCCTTTGAAGCACAGCGCATCTCTCTGGCTCTTCAGTGTGGGGAAAATGCCTGCAGTTTGTACCTCCAGGCATTACAACGTTGCCTCAGCCCAGCTGAAAGCAAGACGGCAGCTTGAGCGCGGCCGGCCGCAGAGGAGTGTCACTGCCTTCAGCTCTGCCAGGGACACTGCCGGGGGCTGCCGAGGGGCCCTCGAGTACTATCAGGTTCAGCCTTGTGCCTGCCTCCTCACAAGCTGTTCTGCCACCCGGCAGCAGCTACTCGAAGCATGACTCAAAGGCTGACAGTCATCTTACAGGGAGGTAACGTCTAACAGCTCCTGAGCTTCCCCCTCAAAACAGTGTGGAAATTACACGGTAAAGGCTAAGAAGTCCCTCTGTCTCGTTCACACCCAGACCACACAGTATTGCCCAGTGGTTTCATGATTTGTAGCACATCAGCATAACATCTGTCTCTGACAATCTGCACTGGTGGGTTAAACTGGTTGGTTTTGTTTGGGTTTGGGGGGTTTTGTTTATTTGTTGGGGTTTTTTTGTTTATTCATTTATTTATTGTTTTGGTTTAGTTTTGGGTTATTTTCTGGGTTTTGTTGTCTGTTTTTAAAATCTTTCTTACAGTGTAAGATGGGCTAGTTTTACTAACCTTTCATTGCTACGTATCAGACACCAAAGTTGTTACTATGCAGAAAAACCCCCAATTTTCTGAAGACTGTAACAGTCTGCATCAGCTACTTAATTAGATATAGTGGGAGCAAAAATTTGGGAGTGGAATTAGGAGGTATCACTGTTGACGATGATATCTCAGAAGACCTGTATAAAATCTTGGTTTGCCACCCCATCACCTCTGGGCCTACATCTTTCAAACAAACAGGCAAACAAGTTAAAAACTCTGGAGTTATTATTTTTTCATTAAATTGCCCATTTCTTAATAATAATAATTTAAAAAAAAAAGCTTGCATCATTCTGGTCATTATACTGGTCTTCTACAGGCAAATGCCAGGCATATTTGTGGGCTGACCAGTAGCAGACAACCACAGTTTTGGGGATAATAGCATCTCTTTACTACATGCATATGCAATTCTAAACAATGTAGAGTTTCAATACAGATATGGGCTTTTGGAATGAAAATGTTGATTAGTATCTTGAATCCTATTTTTTGGATGCCCAAATTTCTCATGAAATATAAGTAAAGATTTACATTCAGTGCGTGCAAGTAAAGATTTCTTAACTTGTCTTTGGAGATTTTTTACCGTAGATATTTCTACTAAATTTTTTTAACCTATTTAACGTAATAACATTAAAAGAAAATTAAAATGCTGATAGATTTGGTTTATAGGAATGAAAAGGTAAAAAAAAAATCTCTACTACTTCATACAACCCTGGAATTTACCTTGCAGTGAGCAGCAATAATTTTTTACTAGTCTTTTCTATAATTTTTAATGTTTTATTTCTATATCACAACCTTTGAAAAACGCATCCAAGACACTCCACAAGGCATGCAGTGGATTCCAGAATGCATGCTCTCTGATGTGGCCTAATATCAATTTTAAAGCTCTTTTGTGTCATCAGTGAAGTGCTTGAATTCCTGCTTACATCCATGACACTTCAGAATGGCACATGCCTTGTATTGGGAACTCCGGGGCTGAAAATATGAATATGATATTGAATATCAAAATACAAAGAGCAAAACCAACTGCTCTATAAGGGTAATTTTAAATTACCAACACAGGGAATATCTGGGTGCAATTATCTGTAGATGAGACAAAGTCAGGCTGCAGTATCCTCTACAGATATGAATTTGTCATCCTGAAAGAAGAGCTATTTTTGCTCATGTTAGGTGGAAACCGGCCCCACGTAGCACAGAGATTCCAGAGTGGTCATGGACAAGTGGAGTGGCTTTTAGAGAATAATTAACTGGCAGATTGTGTTTTGAATATTATTGCAGCTGTTCCTGCTTTTGATTCTGTCAGAGGCCAAACCCTGTTGTGCCAGACATGATTCAAACCTGGAATCAGAAAGCTGGTCCTTGCTTGGTGTTTCTTTTGTAAGCAGGAAACCCTGCCTCCTGTTTCAGTTCTTTTGGCTGTGACTCTGGTGCTAGGAGCAGCAGTGCACCTGAGTTTTAAGTACAGCAGAATTAGCTAAAACTTCCCAGATAAATTGCCTGAGGTAGCACTCAGGAAAAAAAAGACAGAGAAAAAGAGTGTTAGAGAAAAAAAAAAAAAAAAGAATATGATGAAAAGCCCTGATCGGAAAGAGGATCTTGACATAACCTATTTTTCTTTTACCAAACAGTGTTTTCTAGCAGTTATTTGCAAAATGTTGTTCTTTGTCCCACCATCTCCTATTGTCCCTTAAATATTTAAAGATTCCCCAGGCTGCTGTGGCCAAATACACCAAGGGAGGAAGGGATTGGGAGAACTAAGAAAGTCTCAGTGCACAAAGGGAAGAGTACAGTTTGAAGTAAAAGTGAAGTGGTCCATATGCCTACCTCTGAAAAATCATCTTTCTCTCAGCCTCACCTGTTTATACGTACGTGGATGCACATACGCAAACCACATTTATTTTGAACTGCATCTCAGAAAATCTTGATTTGCTGGGCCTGTTGTCCAAACATCAAATGAGTAGCTCTGCTAGTGCAAGGAGAGGAGATTGGAGGACAGAGATGGAAGGGGTTCGTCAATGTCTACACTTGATTGTACTGTTAATCAGCCAAGTAAACCTCAACAGTGTTTTATTTGTGCTCCACACCATGTAACTGTGATAATGACTGGTGAGCAGTAGAAAAGGACTGAACAGCTGGCAGGGCTAGACTCTTAATGCAAGGTTTTTGTATTATTTTTAAAATATGATCTGAAGACTCGGGCAGAATACAAACCAGGTAACACCAGCAGTGTTTAGCATTGTTGTGAACAAGGCACCCTCAGGTGGCTGCTGCACCCTTATTTCTATCACTCTGCCAGGGCAATGCTCTTAACTTGGAAGGTAGCTGAGAAAAGCAGCTTCCTGATTACACCAGAGTGAATAAAATAGAGCTCAGTAAAAGTTCATGTATCTCTCCTGGTGGAAGTCTGGTGTAAGTAAAGTGAGAATCAAGCCCTATTGTACCAGTCATTGAAAAAGGCTGATTTGTGATTAGGCTGTTTAGTTGCTATGATGCCTGAGCTGGGCCCAGGATGCTTGGGAGCTACCACATCTTGTGCCACACAGAGGCAAGAAGAGGGCTGGGCCAGGGTTTGGTATCCCTGGACACACTAGGCAGTGGGTGGATGCCCCTTGCAAATCCTGGCATAGGGCAGGTGGAGGTCAACTCTGGGGCTACAGAGGTAGTTTGGGACCATGGACAGTTTCTCCATCCCTTGCCAGGCAGGCCATGTGAGCCACTGTGAACTACAAGTTTACTGATGCTTGCTAGGAGAAAAAATGTATATATGTATGTATTTTCTATGCAGGTATGTACAGAAGTATGTAAGTTTTAGAATGGTCAGATTAGCTGAAAATACTATCTTTCCTGATGTGTTTGAACCCCTTTTCCCTGCTTTCTGTCACTTGTCACCAAGAACAGCTTTTCAGTTCTTTTTCCTGGGAGTGATTGTTCAGATAAGCTTTTTTAATTATATGCAGGAGAGTGTATCCTCCTTGACTAGAAACACAAATATATAAAAAAGTGAAAAACTTGCTTTGCCCAGCAATTCAACTCTTAGTTTTGCAGCATAATTCTGGAAATAGGCCTGATTTTGTGGGCACTAGGCTAGATGCAATTTTAATTTCACCATGTGACTAAATGGGGAAAGGATGACTAAAAAAAGTGCCATCATACTTCGCAGTAGGACATCACCATTCACATGGAACACCATAAACTGTGCAAATAGGAAGAATCTGTCTGTAAATAAATTGTGGTTTAGTTATTCCTTAGTTTTGGCAGCAGACTGGTGTGCACCTGAGAGATCACTGGAGGTTTTCCCCCCTCAGCTTGTAATTCACTCATCAGCAAATAGAAACCAAGTCTCTATTGTTGCAGCACTGCGGATAAATAACTGCTTGACCACTCATTGCAGAAAATCGTGTCCTACACTTGCTATTGGTTTTATCCCCATAATTTTTGACCCACAAAACTGAAGGGAGTTCTCTGTTTCTAACAAAAGCCCAAGGATTTGTCAAAAGAAAGAGTCCCTTTTAACCAGGTATATTTTTAATCTTGCTACTTTTTTTGTTCTCTATAATTGTTCTTTGTTTAGCTTTAGTGCTATTCTTTAACTGTACAAATGGCAGGGCTTTCTTATTTCCTGTGAATGTTTGTATCCCAAGTGCTGGTGTTTTGGATGCATTAAGGGGCTGACTTTCCCTGTTGTGCTTTCCAAATTCAGAAGATTAGCATTCAGCTTTGGCTCTGATTTGTGCAGTTACCAAATATCTTTGGGCAAACAAGGAGAGTAAAAAACAACAACAACAACAGCCTAATGCTAATGATATTTCTGGGCCAAATTCAGCTGTGGCATAAATGGCTGCACAAGCTATATGCAGAATATATTTTCATAAGAGGCAGAGTGATGAGGCATACTTGGTTACAACAGAGTAACTTGTATGAGGCTGGCTTTCAGTGCATAAAATGGGGGTAGCTTGAGCTGATGAAACAACCATGTGTGCATTTGCAGCATGCGAGTGTGTGTGTATTGAGGAAAGTAAAGCATTATCCCACACTGGTAGTAGAGAAAAGCCTTAATCTGGATTTATTTGAATTTCATTCCCAGAGTGGCGTAAAAGAGTCTTAAGGGCAATCTGCACTGCTCAAGGGAGCCAGGTGCCGAGACCTCTTTGCAGAGAGCCAGAGAGCTCAGGGAACAAGTCAGCCCTATGGAGGGGCAGCTCTGCACTAGGGAAGCCCTGGGCTTCTGCACCATGGGGCTGGGCTGCATGCTGGAGCCACCACAGGGCTCTTGGGGGCTGGAGGGAAAATGTCCCACACACCAGTCCTTCCATCACCCACATGCAAGCAATCATCCCTTCTTCCTTTTGCCAACAGTGCTCCACTATTTCCACCCCTGAACAGGTTTTTTTCTCCTTCTTTCAAGCTCTACTTATAGCCTTCAGGTGCTCATTTTCTATTTTATCTTCATGGATTCTTGTAACCCTTCTAACCCATCAATGCCCCAAGCATGGCCTGGCTGTCTACTTCAGCTGGCTCATGTGCTCAGGGCTTACCTGCGCAGTCCTGGCAGGGACCAGGTGCAAGGCAATTCCCATTGGTAGTTCCAACCTGTGACTGACATGGCAGAAGCGGGATATGTGTGTTTTGGATGCGTTAGGTGTTCTCTCCTGATGCAGAACCTCAAGATCAATTGAGACAATGAAACATGTATTTATTTATTTGAAAACAACCCCCCTCCCATTCACTGTAGAGCTTCCATATTGCTTCTGTGGCAGTGGTTAAGGCAGACACTATGTGAACTTTTTGAACTATGGGCAAACCACAGAGTAGGTCAAGACTAACAGATGTGTTAAATATCCTCCCTTCAGGTGAAATAAAAGGCATGCTTAAGTGTTTAGTTGTGAAAGAGCTGGAAACAATAGAAGCTGCAGCTAGAGGCATATAAACCTGAGCAAAACACTGTGCAAGTAAAATTGAGTGACGCTGTAACAGGATGCAAAATGGAGCTGCTACTGTTGTAAAAACTTCCTCCCCCTTCATTCTATCAGCCTGCTATTCCCACCTTTGCACCTTTGCTCTGCTCTGTGCTTGCTTATGTATTTGTGCAACAGCACTGGCAGCTGGAACACAGAATAACCTGGCTAAAAAAAATCGCTCAGTAAAAAAAAGGCCCTGAATCCACAGCAGTGTTTCTGTTGCGTTCAGTCTCTGAACAGCCAGTACTGTGAAGTCACAGGTAGCTAGTTGGATACATTGTGTGCAGGATGGAAAGTAACATAGAGGAATATGACTCGGTGAAAGCAAGGGATGGAGGTTTTCAGATGCAGGACTGACTAAGAAAACGTAGCAGCTTTGTGCTTCTACAGCGTGTGATGCACTAACACCTCACACTCATGCATGAACATAGTTGTAGCAATGAAATACCTGTTTTGTAGAACAACTTTCCTTGACAACCAGAAAATATTCTCTAGGGATTTGGTACTGTCTAACTACTCATGTCCTAGCAATCAGGCTAGGCTACATGTTTCCAAAGCCCACAGTCTTTGGATATGGGTGTTCCCACAGAGGGTCTCCTTAAAGCTGGCATCAGAGTGGAGACCTTTATGTGACCCCTATGACATCTGTCTTTATATGACTTGAGAATTGATCTGAGGCCCAGAAAAGACATGCCTCCAAGAAGCTATTTCCCCCTGCATACAGTATTTAATAGAAGATAATATTTATTCTGTTTCAGTGTAATTTTAAATAATATAAATTTCTTACTGCTAATAAATAAATATGCGTGTTTCAATAAATGTTATATATAAATGTAGTAGGATAATTTCCTTAGTCTTTCCAGAAGCAGTAAAATCCTAGTATGCCTTACAGATCGTGGGATGAGATAATATGAGTGTTTTTATGAAATGATCATGAGGGTGATGCTGTTTTCTGAGGAAGTGTAGTGTAATTACTGAATGGCAGGATCATCTGGCTATTCTTATTTTTTTTATCATATGCTACTATGGATTTTCATGAGCTTTCTGGAAGACATTTTGCCCCTTAATAAAATAAATTCATATTAATTTACCATAATTAAATTCGAAGTAACTCAGTTCAGGGTTTTGGCTTCTGATAACAATTTCTTATATAAAGCAGATGCTATTTTAAGTCTCTCTCTCTTTCTTGCTCAAGAAAAAGTGTATTGGACCTTGGCTGGCTATCTATAGCAACCCTACAAAGTGTGACTTTTTAATTTTAGTACACTGCAATGAAAATATTTAATTAATTTATAATATTTACAATGTTAGCACCAAAGTCCATTTGATAAAATAAATTTTATGTGTTATTTATGGGGAACACACTTAAGGATTTCAATAATTCTTAAAAATATTTACATTTTTTTCTCCTGACTTTTTGTTCTACACTGTGTTTTATAGGTCTTCATTTCTATTTGATGTAGGTTTCGAACTTCAGATTTATGGCTCAACACCTCGCAACAAATTTTGTAAATATTCTGTGGGGGCTTGGTCCTGAAACATAAACACTTCTTCCTATTGAGGCACTGAGAAAAAACAGACCCCCTCATTTATTATGTGATATCCAGAAGGCTGAGGAGATTTTGATCTCCTTCTTCAGGAACATCTTCTTCAGTAAGAAAAATGAAATGTCATCATGCTAAGGTGAATTGTAATAAATGTTATGTCTTGGCTGACACTGAAAAATAAATCAAAGAAAGTTGTGAGAAATATTGGCGACTTTTTTTTCCGCAGAGGTTTGGACCAGCTTTATAAATTAAACAGTACGCGATGACAGCTTTGGGGCGGTAAGTAAACCATTCAGTAGATAATCTCCATAGTAACAAAAAAAGTTTAACCATCTCAAACCAAAATAGCACATCTGGACTTGGCTGTGTCATATGGCAATAGGGAACATTTTATTGTTGTCAAAAGTTACAGCACACAAGAAAATTTGGCACAGTTTAATCCTTGTTAGCAGAAATCAGTGAAGTGCAAGCAGTGCATTCAGGAAGATTCTTATCCTGTAAATAGTTTTTTATTTGCTCACCTTTATGCTGCATAAGGGTTCTGTTGTGATCCATCTGCTGTTTGCAGCTTAGCAAAAAAGGCAGCCTTTTCCTTAATGAATATGGAGTCCAGTCCCAAAAATTCTGCTCATTTGAGTTGTCCTGAGTCATGACGACAGAATTCATTTGAGTAATAGCTGAGGCACTGGATTGCTAATTAGCACTATTTAGTTTTAATTGCACTAAACTTCGAAGTTGAAGACCTACTTTACAAGATGAATGCTTTTGTGTGCTAAATCAAAGATTGAATTATTTAATTGGTGTGGGTGCTGTAACTGAGAGATAAAGAGTGAACTGCTGAAGAGAATAACAATTTTATTCAGTAAGGACAAGTGTTTGCATCTTGTTCAAGCTGCATGAGCCCTGGGTCAAGCCTTGCTAAACTGAATGTGTAGCTGATGGCAGGAGGCATCCACAGGGTGGTTGGCAGGAGCTGTGTGGGGTCCAGCTGCTGCCTTACCACAAAATTCACTTTTGGCTTCACAATGAGGGGTTAATTTACCCCTGTCTAAGGCAGCAAATACCCAGGGGAGGAAATATATGCAATCTTCATTCAGTGTTTATCATGAACTGGCTGTTCCAGCCAGGTAATTTCCATAGAGGAATGCAGCAATTTGTAGGTATGGACTGTGGCACAAATTGTGTTTCTGAGTGAAACTGTTTCAGAGTTCATGTTTCCTGAGGCTTTTTTTGGACTGAGGCATTTATGTGCCTGCTTCTGCTCAGAGCTGAGCTCAAAAGTACACTCTGGGGCTCCAGACCTATGAAATCCTGTGTCACTAGCCAGTTCTCGGGGGCTGTGTGAGAACTCTACATCCCATACAGATGTCCTGAAGAGAGCCAGGAGAAGGAAGTCTGCTAGGCTTCCCTAGCATGTTTTCAGCTCTCCCTCATCCCTACCTCAAAAGCTAAAGCTATAACACCCAGGAGGCCACTCAGTCTCCTTGGTTGATTCAACCCTATTCATCTGTTGTGCTAGGACAGCTAGAAAGGGCCAATATGGGTTCCAGAACTGGGACTAGAGAGATTCCTAGATTTAAGTCAGTAAAAGTTACACATAGAACAGTTCACACAACCTCAGTCTTTTGTAACACCTTGTCCTTCCTCACAAATCCACATTATGGTCTGTGTTTCTGTCTTTCTGCACTAACCCTTCTAAGGGTCAACCATTTCCCTTTTAGCTCCAGGGCGGATTCATGGACATGTCTAGCACCACAGAGTCCTGGGATCTAGAGGTTTTCTTATGTGAATGGGTGCTTTTTTCCCTCCCATGGTTGTAAGGGAGGGGCTCTGACCATAGCCAAGCCTCCCTCTGCAAAAATCTTAAAGCGTGATTCAGACCTCTGTAAAGAAGAGGTCTGTTATAAAGGAAGAATCCCACCTGTTTCCTTTGGAAACTCTAAAATATTCCCCAATCCTGACCCAAAAGGATGACTGCAGTTACAAACAGGATTTGCAAAGTCTTGGCACTACAGTGTATATGGTAACAAATTATTTGACATAAATCCTTCCAAGACAAAAAAGCATGCACAGTAGAGACAGGTTTATCAAGCTGGGTGATGAAGCAAAGTCAGTACCTCCAATCTGAATTCAACACTCCTTGCATTGGATCACAAGAAGCCTCCAGAAATTTTATACTTCACAATCTTCCTTTTCATGCTTCCTTTATTGAATAATTTACTGGGGATATTTTGGATAAGGTTCTCATTGGCACGTTTTCTTTTATCACAAATGGTTTCCCCATCCCCTACCCCTCCTTTTGGCTATGTGAGAGTGCTGGGCATTGTGTGT
The DNA here is from genome assembly GCF_000747805.2 of Chaetura pelagica. NCBI lineage: Eukaryota > Metazoa > Chordata > Aves > Apodiformes > Apodidae > Chaetura > Chaetura pelagica. Next base: position 1,031,580 of record NW_009952478.1, on the reverse strand, counting down.
GGTTGGAGCGGAAGGCATTTGGGTAATTACTTTTCATCATTACATTGCACAACAACATCCTTTACAATTTAAGGTTGCCAGTGCTTTGGCAGCTCTGAGATCCCAACTCAGACTTTAATAATGTGTTGCTAAAAAAGGGGGTTAAATGTTGTTTATACATTACATTTCTGGACGCGGCAAATTTCACTTGCACCTGCCATGGCTTACTGATAAATATACACTGGTAGAAGTTCAACAGCAGTGGACCAGTGAGTTAGATAAATACCACATGACACCATAAGCATTGAAGGTTAGTATTTTCCCAGCTCTCACACTCCAGTAGACATAAACTCTTTTCTTTAAACAGATTAAAAATAAATAAATCCTCCTTGCAAGGTAAAAAAAAAATAAATATTAAAATGCATATTCAAAGCACAAAGTAAATTTCTCTGAAAGTCTATAGCAGTCATCTTCTAGGTTTACTGCCTCTTAGATGTTAATTATGATTTAGTCAAGATTTGTGGTCAATTTTTAAGTATAAAAGCATCTCATATGACTGGTTGCCAATTCTGAAGTCTAAAGGCCTTGCTTTATATTGCTGTAGTAGAATAGAAAATATAATCAAAGTTTGACCTTCAACTTTAATCCTATAAACAGAGAATTTGCTTACTTTACCTTGGAAACGGATGTGATTCATCACAGTAGCCCATAAATAACATGTCAAACTGTTAGACCGATCAATGAAAATAAGTTATTGAAAAATAATGTGATTGTAAAGTCTCTATGTAAACTAGCTTAGTGTTATTTTAAATTGAGGAGGGTTTTTGGCTTGTTGTAATTTTTTTATTTTTTAAATTTTTTTAAAGGACAGTGGTTGCTATACCTTAAACACTGTAAACATTAAACATGTTCAGCCTACAACAGCTATTCTTTTTCAGGAATAGAACGTTAAGGTAAATAAGCATTATACCTCCAAAGAGTTGGGCTCTGCTTAGATCAAGACTGCAGGTTACCTAAACTGCTTATTGCTTATCACTGTCCCTGAAACAAAAACAGAGACTGAACTCTTGTCCACATGGGAGACCTGAGGAATTCTTCAGTAATAGAAAACCTGCATTAGGGACCTCAAAGCTGCAAGTAGAAGTTCTGGGAAGTGAGCTGGCTGAATTAAGTCTCCACTTTTCATTGTGGATATTAACTCTGAAGCCTGAAAATAACAATTTAATTAGGAAGCTGCTGTTCCATGGCTTATGTTTTCAAAAGATAGTGAATCATTTCACAAAAAACCTTTCAGATGTCTTCTTGGTTACAAAAAATTTGATTTAAAATTTGTCCGATATAGTAGCACAACACTCATTTACACTGTAAAACTTACACTGAAATAAACCAATACATAGGGATATTGAGCTCAATATCAAAATAAATAATCTAATTTTGAGAGATGTGTATCCTTGATTTTTATTGTCCAGTTAATCAAAATGTATCTTACTGAACTGAAAGCTGCAGCTGATTTTTACTTGCTGTATTAGAATCAGACCTTGTCCAGTATTCACATCCACCAGCTGAAGTTTGTTTGCAGTCTGCATGTCAGCAATAATAGAGATATTTCTCATATCTAAAAATTAGGCCAGTTATTTTGATGCCAAAATATAAATAACTTTTTTTCATCCTACTTTGTTCAAAAGCTCTTGTTTGCATATGATTGAGTCTTTCAATATAAATAATTAACATATGAAAGACTGTATTGCAGTTCAGTGAGACTGGAAGGCAATGGAATAGTATCTGATGACAGCTACATACCTTCCTTTTTTCTTTTTTTTCATTTCATTGGTGCCATAAAAATGATCAAACAATACATTCCTTACATCATACAGGGAACATTCTGCTGAGATTATATTGTAAATTATGTAGAGAAAGATTATAACATAAACAATTATGGTTATGAGAATAATTCTCTGACAGAGCAGCTCTTCAGTATTTTTTGCACAAATATGGCTTTGTATTTTCATTTGTTAATATAAATGAAACATAGTTGGAGTCAAAAGCATTCTGGATTTGCATCCTGACAGCCGGAACCTTCTCCTGGCATTTCCTTTTTGTAATTTATAGTTTATTTTTTTGCTTAAACCTCAAACCTGGTGTGAGGAAATGTGGAAATGTCAGGAATCTGATGCGGACTCTGTGCATCCCTGCTCATAACAAGTGATCACAACTATCTGCAGAAAGCTTCTGCTCCCAGTGAGACATCACCTTGCCCCACATGCAGCCTCTGCCTACATTGGTGCCACAGCCTTGCCTCCACCAGTGCCGTGAGCAAGGTCCCCAGAGCCAGAGCGACGAGTGTATTCCCAGTGACCACAGCAGGCTGCTTTTGGAGAGGTCCTGTGTTGTAGCAACAGCAAAGTGAGGGGGACACATCTGTTTGTCACACTCATTGCTACTAGAGTGCAGAAGAACAGTAGCTGCAGTCCAAGCCTGCAGGACCCTGACTTAAAAAGCCCACCACAAACAACTCACAGCTCAAGCAGAAAACAGAAGCTCAAGGACATGGATCGGGAAGAGCAGAGGAGCAGCAGGAGAACTGGGCACTGGGTTGTTGCACTTATAACCGAGGCACCTACTTTTCCAAACCATCTGATCTGCCCTTCCTCTTGAGATGCTGAGGCTGCTGTGGGGCCACCATCCACAGCCCCATGGAGCAGGAGCTTGATTTCCATAGGACACTGTCGCTATAGCAAAATGCTGTTTTACAGAGAGGTCTGAGAAATGATAATTAAATGGTTTCCAGATTGTTTACATAAACTTTCCGACAGATCTGCAAGACAGGACGAGAGAAAGCACGAAGGTGCCCACTTGATGATTTGACAAATGGTGTTGCAGTTCTCAGTTGTCTGGGATCGACATTTCCAGCTCTCATGTGCTGGCTGTAAAATGAACTTAGTACTGCAGTCAACATTTATAGACATGCCTCCATATATTATAATTGAAAGAACCTTTTATACAGTAAAGCTTACTTTCTATTTCCTTTTATGGAATATTATTTTAGACAACTGCATGTTAAAAATCATCTGTATATTCACAATTTTTTTTAAAGGCATCCTTACTGTAATACTGCTTAAAACATCCACCACATAATTTTCTGAGTTCTGCTTTAATATTATTTCTGGTTTTACAGATTCTTATTTTGTGTTTGAAGACTCATTTGTGGAAAGTGATACTTCTGGTAAGAATACCATAGTATGGATTCTTCAATCTCATGGGCAGATTTCATTAAGGAAATTCCATTAAAGGTAAGGGATGGGAAAATTTAAATTGCTCAGTCTGTAAATGGAGAAGGCACTCCTCCCTTAAAATATTTTAATTTCCATAGGAAACCAAACAATGTTGTTTGTTTTTTTTTAAGAAAAGAATACTCTCCACTGAACAGCTTTTTGTTGTTGTTATTACTATTCTTGTTTTATTAAAAGAAACATCTCTTTTAAGACAGAATAGCAGCGTTATGTCATTACTGCTTTCTCAAGCATCTTGCTCTTCTCACCCAAACATAAGTTATGGGTCAGAACACTTTTTGGTCGTTTATACTGATAATGTAACTAATTCACCCATATGTGCTGTACTGGTTTCACAACACATGCCAGTTTATCTCAAACATTACTCAACATGTTGTGGAAAAAAATGCCTCAAATATCACAAAGAAAAACTGAAGAACATATGACTGTGGCTGAGCCAAGAGAAGTGGCGCTGGAGTTTATAGATACAGTTAATACTACTGTGAGCAGTCCTATCAGTTAAAAAAAAAAAAAAAAAAAAGGTAACTTACTGGGTTCCTTGTGCAGGCTTAAGCAACTCACTAAAAATAAATCACCCATTCCTTTCTACTGCCACGAAATAGAAGAGAAATATAAGCATAGTAGTTAACAGCAAGACTGATTCCATTGCCGCAAAGCTGACGAGATTATAGGGAAGGGAGACTTTATAGCAGAGATTTTAGAAACAAATGCTTTAGGATTTCATTCCACTTTTCAGGAAAAAAAAAAGACAAAACAGAAAAAACACAAAAAACCAACATTCAGTCCTTCAGGACACCTTTCATGACTTGTATTTTTCCCCATCAGTATTCAGCTCTCATAAAAACTTGTGCTGTGTTTATACTGAATTGTTGTGAGCTCTTGCTAGTTTATAGCAGAACTTTGAATGACTGATACTGGAGTAACGTTGTTACCTGAACATCTCGTTTTTCAAAAAGAAGCAACAAAAAAGTAGGTGACTAGTCCATGGGGCAGTAGGCAGTCTCACTGATAGTACTAACTCCAAAGAAAAATAAAATAATAAATTATTGTTTTCAAAATCTTATTATTATTAATCATATTTTGATATTTTTTTTATACAGATTGTGACCTGCAGTTAGAAAAGTACAAAGCAGCTATCTTTTCTCTTTCATCAGAAAAGCAAGACCTTAAAACCAGGGACAGTACAAAATTTCATGTATTTTTACTCTAAAAAGTATGTATCTAACATTTTTAAATGTACAATCCATCTCTGAGATTCCACAGTTTGCTATTTAAAATTCTATTGAGCTATTTCTATATATTGAATGTTTTGCTTTCAGAAATAATTTAATGAAATGATGTGCATGTTGAATTGAAATTAAATTTATTCGGAAATTCACAACAAAAGGTTTATTCAACAGATGCCTCTAACCTACCTTAGCATGCCTATGAAGGAGAATACCTATTTTCTTGACATGGCTGAGTGAAAAGTGTATATAACATGCCCTGTAAGATTTAGGAAAATTTAAAAACTACAGCATGCAAAGACATCATAGCACATTTTTACTCAACGGCAGAAGCAAGATCAGACACTTGATGGAATTCAACAACACATGATATGCCTCTTGCAATTCTGCAGTCTGTATCCATATTTGTGTCATGTTTCAAGCTTCTCCTAACACTACTCTTTTTTGAAAGTCCAGATTCTCTCAGATGAAGTGTCTAATCTGGCTTTCAGTAGTTTGTTTGCTGGAAAAGAATTTGAAAATATAGTGCAGGTAATAAATAAAAATAAAATTTCATTCCCTTTATCAGCTTTGCTATTACTTATTTTTGGAAAATATTTACATTTGTGACTATGCATAGTATCATCAATAGTTTACCCTTCAGGAAAATGCATTGTGGTATGAATTTAATCACACACCAGGTCAGACTATTCTAATTTTAATACCTTATTATTAAAAAAAAACCTTTTTAATGAGAGAGATGCAGTGTTCTGCAAGAAATGCTTTTGCATTCCTCAATAAAGAAACAAATTATTTCACTTTCAATATACTAAGTAACTTTTAATATGTCGTAAAACATGCTGAAGTTTTGGTCCTCTGGTTTCTTTTAGTTGTTAGTTCCAGAGATCAATAACTTTTGGGGCTTATACCTCTGAATTTTTATGTATTTGGGGTTGACATAGCACCTTCTATGACTCTGAAGCTATCTTGACAGGTGGAAAAAAGTCATTGAAATTAAAATAACTGAAATAATTGAAATGAAAAGAACACAGTATTAGAACAATTAGCAAGAAGTCATCCTTATTTTCCATGAGTTTTTAAAGAGAGTGCTATCTCCTAAATCTGACATTATATTTTGAAAATTATTATACAAAAATTGTAGTACACATTTTACATTTGTTAACATTCCTAATACAGTTTCATATCTTTAAAATAATGAAGCAGAAAATAATTTTTACCCTTTTGGCTCTGTAGTAACAATGGGCTTTAATCAATATTTTTGTATTTCTATGTTTCAAGCATCAGATTTTTGTATGTCTATGTTTCAAGCATCAGTGAACACATGAGATTATATAAAATAGTATGTCCTTTTCAATCAACTTTTGAACTGTTTCCTCAATTACAGAAAGAATGAATACAGAGAGGGCAATATAGAAAACTTTAATATGATGAGTCATTTTAGCTACAAGTTAAACTTGGAAAACAACACTTCAATTTGCTGTTGCAGTTAATGAGATAGCACACTGTTCTTCTGCAGAAGTCATCTTGCTGATCTCTGAATTCATTAGCAATTAAAACAGTCAACAAAATAATCAGACATTAAAAATAATCCAGTAGTTTTGTTCTAAGATGTTGTGATAGAATTATCTTTATGATTAATTCCATTTTCATGTTGCCTTTCATCTGATGAAGTGGCGGAATTTTTTGAGTAATTTATTTTGCATAAACTCTAGTCAGCCTTATAGTAATTATCCAGATGGAAATCTTTATTGACTCATTTTAGAAAATGTAAAACAACTTCTGGAGTAGAGAGCTTATCTTTTTTATAGATTGTTAGCACATGAGTTTTTGGCTCTACCATGATTTATATAGAGTCGCAGCTTAATCATGCTTGTACCATGATCACTTCTTGGCACTTGTGTGATGGGTATGTATTTCCCAGATCTGCTTCTGATGTAACCCATTATTAAACTACAGAGAAACATGGAGTAAAGCAATCTTTAAATACCAGGTAGCTCTGTGTGAAGAGAAACCTTGTTACAATCCTTCTAGATAGACTAAAGAATTCTGAAAATACATTTCAGGATTACACTCTTCATTTTGTTGGTACTTCAGGGAATTTCTGTTAAAATCTATAATTCTAGGTTTTTGTGTTGTATGGGAATTTTGTAAACAACAATTATTATTTGAGAAGTCAATGGAGCAGATGTCTCAGAGAAAACTCCTTCTGAAAAATAAACTTATATTGACTTCCTTGATTATTCATTCAATTGTTCTCTCATCTTTACTTTTCACTACTACAGCTACTAAGTGTTAGAGTCTGAACCTAAATACCACACTTAAGGAGCTTTTGCTGTAAGATATACACCTGTCCTTTTGGTAAGTATCTGTTGCAATCATGGACACTACGCAAACTTTAGGGATTTAATTCCTGTCTTTTAATATCTGAACTTTACTCATCTGGGTAACAAGCTAAACAACAAACTTTTGGGTCAACACCATAGTTTAATAAGTGAAAATTAAAAAATGTAATTTATTTACATGTGCAGTTGATACAATATGAAAATAAAAACTACCACCAAAGCTAGCTGTCTAGGTTTGTCCTACAGTTAATAAATACAGCAAGAGAGATCACTAGCCACTTTTTCTAGAGATAGATTTAATTGTTCTGTGGAAGTTTCTTTTTCTCATGGACTACAGAAAGTGTAAGACAGCTAGTTTAGACAGACACCTCATGTTTGGATATGAGGAATATCAACCTCAATTTTTTTCAACTTAAGATCCAGACTATGAACATGGCAGAATCAACAATTACATTGCTCACTGTAAAACAGCTTTAAAACCTTAACTGATCAATTCAGCTTAATCCTTAAATATAATGTAAATTAATAAGTAAAGGATATTATGTCCTGAGACGAAACGTTACTTGCTAGGAGTATGCTTTCTGTTGTCAGTTATCATGATGTATCTAAAGCAATAGTGTGTCATTCTTCCTTGAAAATATATGGATGTCTGGTGTCATGTTATATAAATAAAACTGCATACTGATGCATGGCTTATTGCTCATACAGGTTTATCTTGAAATAATTATTAGATCTAATCAGCTTCTACCCTTGCTGCTTATGTACTGGTAATGTGCCAGTCGCATTCCATTACAAAAGTTTTTAACATTGCAATTCTAATTTTTTTGCCAGTTATTTTTATATTCTTTGTACTCACATAGAACTCCTGCCCATATAAGCATAAAAGCTAGAGACCAGACAGGAACTGCCAATAGAAAGATCAGAAAGTATCTGAGTTTGGACATGAAAAAGAGAACTTCTAAGGCTTTATGACCTATGAAGCCTCTTTTGGGGAAAGA